>NC_048910.1:2005997-2082458 GCF_011077185.1 Oxyura jamaicensis
TCCGCCGCCCCCCGCCCGCCGCCGCCGCCACCGCCCCCCGCCGCCGCCGTGCTCCCATTGGGCGCCGCGCGCGTCCGTCCGGCGCGGCTCCGCCGCCCATTGGTCCGCCGCGCGGCCGCTCCGCGGTTACGGCCATAGCAACCTCCACACGCTTACCCTCCAAGCCCCGCCTCCCCGCTTCGCACCGCCTCCCCAGTTCTGATTGGCCGCTCGGCTCGCGGCGCGTCTCTCACTGGGCGCACGACGCGTCTGTCACGGCGGCGCCCCGCCCCACGCTGCAGCACGCCCGGCGGGGGGCGCGGCGCGCTCCCGACGCTGCAGCGGAGGGGGGGGTCGCGGTGCCGCAGCGCGGGGCGGGCGCGCGCCTCCCCCTCAGGAGGGCCCGGTCCCACACGGCCCGGCCTCGGCACCGCCGGGCGGCTCTGCACAGCCCCTCCAGCGCCTCACCGCCCTCACACCCGACAGTTTGCCCCTAACGCCCTACCCAAACCTCTCCCCTTCTAGTTTCAACCATCTCGGAGGGCTTTTCCCCTCCGTGGTTCCTCCTCTGTCACAGAATCCTCTCGGACTCCCCTGAGCTCCCGGCAATGCCCCCCGGCTCCTTAAACCTAATCCTGAGGGGCTTTTTTGCACCCACCCTCTTGCCAAGGCTTTTCCAAATGAAGCGGGCGAGCCGAAAATTGCAGCAGGAAACAAAAGCTGCTGGCAGTGTCCCTGAGACGGCACCCACAGCCCCGCGGCTCCCAGAGCCTTCCGTGAGCACTGCCAGGGGGCTTCGGGGCTGCTGGCTCGGGGGTGGGCCCTGGGATTCCGAGATGGAGAACCTCAAAACCATGACTTCTTGCAGAGTCTTTCCTGAGAGCTGCTTGGGGTTGCACGTGGTGCGTTAAACCGCCCAGAAAAGGGCACGGGCTCTGCTCCCAGCAGCTCACCCAGCCCCGCGTGCCGGCAGGTAGCTGGCAGCACCGCGGGTTCCATCGCCCAGGCTGCGGGACGGCTTCTCCGCCCTGACCGAATGCAAAGAGTGGCTCAGGAACTGGAGCAGTTTGGGTGGAGGGGATCTGGGGCAGATCCTCCTGGCCAGGGCAGCAAGCAGGGAGGGGAGGAAGGGTGTCTCCCGTGGTGAGGAAGCAGGGCTGTGGAGATGTTCCAGAGCGGCACGTGCCGTTTCGGTTCAACTCAGCATTTGGGGGCTCGCTGCTCGGTTCAGAAGGGGAGGCAATCAGGGGAGCCACGGGCAGCCAGGCTCCTGGCACAGAGCTAGAAATCACTGGGTCATCGCTGCTCATCTCAGCACACAAATCAGTTCCTGCGCAACTCCTGGCACCTGGATTTATATGAAAGTCTCCCTCTTAATTACCATTCCAGTGGGAGGTCTCGTACATCCTGTTTCACAGAAAAATAAGGGTGTTGACTCGCAAACGCAGGTAGATGAAAGCCGAAAGGCTGAACTGGTTACTCCCCAGCTGTTTTTCGCCTTGCCACTCCCGAGGCCAGCACAGTGGAGCTGCGTGGCGAGCTGCCCCGCGCAGCCACAGGCCAGCGCCGTGTGGACGTCGCGTTGCTCCCACGCAGGCGTTTGGTGTGTGGCACTTCCCAGGACCTGCCACCCTCCCCTGCTGGGCCAGCTGGCCTCCACGAGATGCTCGGCCGGCGTTCACCGAGCAGTGCCAGCCCCCCTTTGCAATGGAGCATCCCACCGGGTGCTCGGCTCCCCGTGGAAAAGCCGCACGCTCACACGGCAGCACGTTTCGGGGCAGTGGTGTGTGCCGGTCCCGACCCCCTTGGGGCAGCTCAGGCCACAGCTCGGGAGGCGCTGGACACGCAGCACCCACACACGTCCTGCTGCTTCAGTCACAGAACTTCCATTTTTAGGCATCCAACATCTTGTAGAGGAAAAACAGAAGCATCACACAGAAAACACTTTTCTAGTGACGAGCCACTGAAGACTTTAGTTTCTTTTAGGAAATGATTTCCACGGAAAATCTTTGAGGATCCCATAGATGCCACATGGAGCATGTCAGGGTTATAGCATTAAGTTATTATTTTTATCACACAATTATTTTTATCCAGACCAGTGTTAGGAAGGAATTCCCCAAATCCACTGAATGTCTTTAACCCATGGAGGGAAAGATGATATTTTTATCTTCCCCAGGAGACTGGAAAGAGCAGAAAAAAAAACACAACATTTTTAAAGGATTCTTGTTTGAAATAGGAACTCAGCTATTTCCTAATCCCAAAATTGTTTCCCTACCTTTAAACATGAGACTAATGATACTGTTGCTACTAGGGCATTCACATGCTTAAAGCCAAGCATGTCGCCCAGGGTGTTTCCAGAGCTGGAACCAAAGCAGGTAAACAAATACCACTTAACTCTAAGGGAGTGCTAGAGATTTTTGAGACAATGTGAAGGATTTAGGGAAAAATGCTTTTCACTCACTTTTAATGTAGAGGTTTTACTGCTGTTGGCATGTACCGAGCAGCTAATTTCCATTATGGGAGATGGGTACTTACATCCCGGCACTGCTCTGGACATTGCTGAGGGAACAAACTTCTGCAAGGAGAAAACACATAACCGACGTGCAACAGCTGTTTGCTCGGTCCCGTGGCCCTACCGGCATCCACAAATAAGCCAAACACCCCTCGTCCCTGGACTATCTGACGTCTCCGCTTCCTGCAGAGACCGGCGCCCTCCCTGCCTGCCCTGCTTTCTGACTGCGGCAGGTTTTGGGCGCATCTCCAAGATTTCCGGAGCCAGCTCTGGCCTCCCTCAGGAGCCCATGTCTCTGCTAAGCAGGACATCTCAGCGGCTTTCTGGGTCAAATCATTCTCGGTAACTTCAAGCACCGAACATCACCGAGCCGGAATGAGGCATTTAAATACAGGAGTTTTGTATGCACAGACCTGGCCTGTGCTTAGTGGCGTCAGGGGGACATGTGGACGACATTCTTGTGGATCTGGTTTCTAATGCGAATCCTGGCTTGCCGTGACTCCAGGCAGCACGGTGCCTTCCCCTGCCCTCGCTCACCGTGGAAAGGAAGAGGCTTCGTTCTCACCTTGGCCATTTCAGAGGTGAGAGCACTTTTGATGTATAATGTGCTTTGACACCTGCAGAGAGAAGGCATGAGGGAAAGGCAGAATTGCTCATGTAAAAAAACTGGCTGCTTTGTTGCATGGGATCAAAACACAGAGAAGTGTAGGAATAAAAGAAAAATTATTCCAGCAATAAAATGACTTTATAGTAAACATTTCTATGGCAGAAGCTTGAAAAGAATTGGAAATTTAAGCCTCATGCTTAATGCTTGAGTTTCAAAGCCTTCCGAGATGTAATAAATTGCAGTAACATGAGGTTACACTTATTTCTTGAAGCATGCTGTCCTCCAGGACCATGCCTTTTTTTTTATCTCCTATGTCAATAGGGAACGTTCTGAAACAGGAGGTGTTCTCCCAGGCCTCGCAGGGATCAGCACCAAATATGAGCTTCATTGTCTCACCCATCATATATTTTAGCCCTGGATAGTTTAAAAAGCTAGCTAAATCAGGAATGGAAAGTCTGCTTCTTACTCACAAAGGGGGATTGCACAACGGATCGCTGGGCAGGCTGCTGTGAACCTGATGTCAGATCAGCAAAAATAGCCACCTCTGCAGCAGCTGAGTCAAGATCCGAGCAGCAGAGCGAAAGGTTTGCGTTCCCTCCCTGCGAGCCCCTGACACGGGGCTGTGTGCTGAGGGTTGTGCTGGGCACGGGATGCTCCGCAGAAAGGCAGCTGGCCTTTGCACCAGGAAGGGACAACACGGAGGACGTGGGATGAGATCCGGCTCGGATCAACCTGTTGCGACCCTGCAAGGAGCGAGACCCGGCCATGCACCAGGACCTGTGCTTGCCTGCTCCTTGCTTTCTCTCTTCCTTCCCTTTTCCTCCATCCAACGCCCTGGCAAGGAGCAGAGGCTGGGAAGGTAGAACAGGATTTTCATAGCCATGCCTTCCTCCCTCTGCACAGGGTTTGGCATGCGTTTCTCTTCCCTCAAGGTAAAGGAGAGCTCGTTCACAAGCCTCTGTGAAAAACAGCCCGAAATCTGAACCTCCCGTTCCCCTCGAAGCAGGAACTTGTCTGCGAGATCTTTCCTCCCCCGCCTGGCTCACCACGCCCTGAGATCGGAAATTGTCCCCAGGAAAGCCATGTGCTGCAGGTCTGGGGAGCTGCCCCTGCATGGCCGACCGGCTGGGAGCTTGCGATTCCTCCCAGTTTACACCAGTTTGAATCGCAGAAGCACTTCTCATTTGCTGTACTCATTAAGGGAAAATGATTCAGCCGCTAGATAGTGAAAAGGCCAGAAGGAAATTTTCTCAGGCATCACAGGGTCATAGGGCACTTCAAGCAGAAACAGACCTCAGAAGATCAACCGCTACAACCCAGCCATCACTTTGTAGATTTCAAAATCCCAAAAGAAAATGGGGGTGTTTTCCCAGAGATCCACTTGTGAAGGGCACATTGAGCAGGGGAGATCTGCCTCATCCAGAACCCAGCACAAGTGCAAGCTTAGGCACTCAGCTGCCAGCAGGATGAGCACGCCACGCAGCTCTCACGGGATGAGGAAGATTCCCCTCTGCATCTTTCGGATGTAGCATTTGTTCGTTTGCAGCGGGCACTGTCTCCATTGCCCATAGGCAGGGCTCCTGCCTTTGCACCTGTACAGCAGCCACCTCGGCTACCCCAGCTGGAAATCTTGTTTATCCCCTGGTTGTCCATCCCCTGTCCTACCTAACCCTCCACCCACAGTGCCAGAACATTTTCTGATATGAAACAAATGCGCAGCTGTAGCTGGGCAAACCCAGCAATGGTTTTGAGATCTGACACATATGGAAGTGCTGCCGAGGAACGTGATTTCCCCACATGGCCCAAGGCTTGGGCTGGCCAAGAGCTGGGCAGAAATCAGGGGGCTGCCCCTGAAATAATTCAGTGTACTGAAACGCTTGTGGGGGGAATGAAGCTGGGGGTAGAAGATGGCCCTTGGCCTCTCTGAAGGAGACAAATCATGCTGGGACCAGAACTTCCATTCCAAGTGCTTTTTTCTGGACAAGATTTAACTAAAACCATTCCTTTTTACCCCCACAAAAGATCAGCAAAGAAAGAAACAAACACAAAAGAAATAAAAAGTTCATATTGGGGCACATCCAGTGCCCCCGGTGAAAGTCGTCCTCCATGAAAATGGTGAGCAGAGTCAGGACAAAAGGGATGCCCTTCCGTGCAGGGCTCCTGGTGACCTCATGGCCGTGGTGGAGCAGGTAAGATGCTGAGAGCTGTGGGGACATGGGGACAGGGCTGCCCTCGGCTGCATGGGCATCCCTGGGCTTCAGGCAGGGTCAGGGCAGGCAGGCAGGATGGGACCCACGCTGGAAACCAAGCCTGCCCTCGCACGTCCCAGATCCACGCCCGGCCTCCCACCCACCCTCTCAGGCTTGTCAGACACCCCAATGAACCCCAGAGGAGAAAAACTCTCCAGGGCCCACTCTGAGGAGCAAACGGCCAAAAAGCAAAGTGGGGATGGCATCTGACGGACCTGCCAAGGAGAGATTTGATGGCTGCTTGAGAGCCTTGGACCTGTTTTGGAGGTGAATATTGCTCTTGGGCAGCCTCCTGCTGTGCCAGGAGGTGTGGGCTCCCTGGGGCCGGCGGGTGCACCAGGAGGTCCCTTGGGGCTGTCAGCACTCTCGGCAGCTAGCAGCAAATTCACCTCCTCCAGACCCCAGGAGCTCACATCTCTTTGGAAAACTGTGGAAAAGCATTCCCAGAAAGCATTCCCAAATCCTGCCTCCTGTTCAGGCACGGTCTCTTCCAACTCTCCTAACCCTGTAAAACCCCAAGAGCTGCAGCGCTGCACCATCGCCCACTGCAAGCGGCAAGTAACGGCGTGCAGGGTTTGCCTCGGCGATTTCAGCATGTCGGGGAGTTTCCCGGCTTCAGCCGGAGCCTCCTGCCTTTAATTGGAGCTGATTTATGACATTTTTATTGCTGCCGACAGCCAGCAGTTGGCACAGCAGGCAGCTTGAATATTACTTTTGCATTTGTTGAATCACCAGTCTGGAAGGCGATCGCGGGGCCTTTTATAGCGGAGCTGCCGCCTGCTCGCATGAACGTCCTGGCACCCTGGCCTTTCTCCTGTCTTCAAATAAATTATTCTCGCCCTCTGGGCCAGCACCCAGGTGTCTGTGAAAGGACCCAAATACGTGCGGGTGTTGGGGATGGGCAGCTGGGAGGTGCTCGTCCTGCTCAGCGGCTCCTGCTGCTGTTCTCTGTCAGGCTGCAGGAGCAACCTTGGGCTCGGCGATGCCTTTGCCATCCCGGAGGCTTGGGGCTGTGCCTGGGGCCAGCCCAGCTGGGAGCGTGGCCCCAGGCATCCCTGGGTGGCCTCAGGGGTTCCACCCCTTGCAGGCAATGGAGCAGTGCTCCAGCATGGACGTGTAAGTGCTTCTCCCAGGGTGCAAACTGCAGCTTCTGCTGTGAAACAGGAGCCCCAGGGCGGGCAGGACGTGCTGCCCAGCTCCCTCACCAGAACCTCACAGAGGCAGGGCCAGGGGAACACATCCCAGCCACCCTCACCTGCATCCAGCAGGGGCTGAGGCAGACCCAGTTTCTGGAGGTTACGTCTTCTGCCACAAGCAGTCCTTTCTGGTCATGCTGATGCACTGCTTCTGGGTCCTACGGGCAGGAAGGACCTCTGTCCTCGGCCAGTTCACAAGGTGCCTGAAAGGGGGAAAAGGCGCTCTCCTTCCATTATCATTATCGCACGCAGTTTGTTTCTATCATACCGCATTCAAAGACCTGGCCTTTACAATCCAGCTGGTCCTCACAGTCCTCCTCCGTGCCTGTTTCATCTTTGGCTTCCCAGCAGGAGGCTCAGGGCCAGCGGGGAAGCCCCCTCCCCTGGAACCCCAGCAGCTGAGCCCAGAGCACGGGCTGGGAGATGCGTTATTCCCGGGGGGTGTTCCCGCCAGGGGAAGCAGTTGGCAATCCTCCACCACATCCGTACTGCAGCAAACCTCAGCCCTCCAGCATGCCGGCTCTGTCGGATACGCTGTGCAGGGAGCTCCCAGCACAGCCCTGGCAGCCAGGCTCACCCTGGGATGCTAGCCCCCAGCCACGATCTAATTCAATTTAATTCAATCCAATTTAATGACTGACTGAACCCTACCGGTTTAATTAGCGAGCCAATACTCAGCTATCAGCTGGTCATTGACTTGGGAACCGTTCGGCCATGTGCCAGCCCCTTCCCTGCGCCGGGCAGAAGGGACTGGGGGAACCAGTCCCTGCTCCGAAATCCCTCGGGTGGCCGAGGATGAGCAGGGCCAGGAGCAGTTAGCCCCTGGCAGGGCTGCGCAGCACATTTTCCTGCTGGAGGCCAGCTCCAGCATCTGCTGGGCACCAGCACCCAAGGCACTTGTCCAGCTCAGCAGGGGCAACTCAGCTTGTGTGCACTCTTGGCTTGGGTTTTAAAACATCCCCCTTGCTTGCCCACCCTCTGAACAGCCCTGTTGTGAGCTCAGAAAATGTGGTACTACAGCAGAAGGGCAGCAGACAAGCAGAGGGAAGGGCCTGAAGGGTTTGGGTACCATAGAAATGGTGCCCAGAGGTACAAAAACGCCACTGCTGGGGGCCTGGTCCCATGGGGCATCAGGGGCTGAAAGGGCAGAGCATCACAGTACGTAGGGCTCATCCAAAGTGGCCATCACTCCATTGCCAGGAGAATCACCTTGTTCCCCTGATCATCTCCCCATTTCCACGGTCCTCTTCCTACTCCCATGATCATCTCTTCATTCCTGTGATCATTGCCCATTCCCCTGATCATCGTCCTGCTGCCCTGCCTGCAGCGTTCCCGTTTCCCACCTTGGTGTGGGTGCAGCTTGCGTCAGGGCACAGAGAAACCAGGAGCTAATGGGCATTCCTCAGAAATCGCTCCCAGCTCACCAGTGCAGAGAGAGACCAAGCACCACAGAGGCAATCCTTTACAGAGCCTCGGGAAGGAGATAAAGGTGATTTGCAAATGATGCGATGATTTTATATTTAATTGGACTTGTGCCTTTTCTCATCTGTTTAAGATGGATGAGATTGGTCTGAGCATCTGAAAAGGTTGTTTGTAAAACAAACACGCAGCTATTAATTATCCTGGATGTTAACCTTGGTCGTGTTTGACTTTGCTGGAAGGCACCGCAGGAAGGCCTGCTCTCGCTGAAGGAGGAGCCCTGCTGGGCTCAGGTGACCGGGTGCAGCCCCTGGTGCGACTCTTGGCACGGCAGCACGGCAGCGGCTGCAAGCACCCACACTCAGCCATCTGCAACCGGCTTAAAAGTGTCCCCGTAACCCAAGTGCAGCAGCCTGGTGAGCCCAGCCAGCTCCATGCAGCCTGGAAACACGGTACGTCCCCGCCCGCGGGTGCTGTATTTACACTCTACGGTTTGAGGAGGTCAATCGAACCCTCCTTTCTTTTAGTAGCTCTTTGTATTTATTTTATTTCCATTGCTTTATTTATTTATTCTTCCTTAGCTGTGTTTTCATATGTGTGTTATTATTCCAGCACCAACAGTTCTCATCACTGGGGGGAAACTAAACCTTATTCTGGGAGAAATAAAATACCCCCTTTTTTGCATTTTTTTTTTTTCTGCTCAGACAACCTCCACCGGTGCTGCTGTGCCTCCAGGAGAGCCTGGTTGGGTTGAGAGATTCTTCAGGGTAAAATCACCTGAAGTCAGCACAGAGGGAGAGTGCTCTCACAGGCATTGTGTTTAAATAGTGCTCACGGAGAAACGACGGCTCTGTGGGGTGCACCCACCAAAGAGGACGGAAGAGCTGAGAAGCAGCTGAGGGGACTGAAGGACATTCCCCAAGTTCACCCGGGGAATGGAGTGACCTCAGGGGGCAAAGTCACTATTTCAGGGTGCATAAAGAACCCCTTATCCCCCAGCTTGAGCACACGGGGGATACCCAAGCCATCAGCACGGCCCATGCAATTAACAGGGCTGCTTTCAACAGTGGCAGCCCATGCTACAGGGGACAGGGCTATCGGTTCACTACAGGAGGTGCAGTTGATGGAGGGGTTTAATAAACACATCCTTGGCAGGAATTTCATTTTTCTGTAGGGTTCTTTCCCCTCTTTCTTCCCTTTTTAATGTAAATTCTCTGTCGGGGTCCCCACGAAGCCAGCCCTCACCCCCAGCCGACCGGGACCTGCAGTGAGTCCGGGCTGAGCGCCCGGCAGCCCTTCTGGTAGCGTTTAACGCTGGCGGCCGCCCAAAACCGAGATCGCTGTGGAGGAAAGAAAGCAGCGCCTGACGGGAGGTGAGATATTGCAGGATGTCTGGGAGACAAACCCGCCCGGGATCATATCGCTGCCCACAGTAGCAAGGTAACGCACAAGGCTGATGAGCTGTGTCACAGCCAAAGGACTGCTCGGCAGCCTAGCAGGAGCACCCGATTTATTTGTTTCCAGTAGTTAAAAATGCCCTGCCTTGAAGGCACCTGGTGAAGGGAGAGATTTCAAGTAATCCTCCTCTCTTTTTCTCCTCTCTCTCTCTCTCTTTTTTTTTTTTTTTTTTTTTGGAAACAACCCTTTTCCTGGAAGCTTGGAATAGCCATGATCTGGTGATGGCCAGGCAGGTCCTGCTCAGCAGGAGATGCAGTCACAGCTCCCAGCCCAGGTTCCCCAAAGGAGGCAGCTAAAAGGGCTGCAAAGGGGCACCTAACACCGGGTGCACCCCCTTTCCCCTGGCCAGGGTCCCACGTACCCCTCATTTTGTGCCCACCAAGGGTGCCAATGCTGCCCTGCTCTCAGGCCCTGTGGGTCCTCTTCCAGCAGCACCTGGGTGCCCAGGAGCTACCTCTCACCTCACACCTCCTCCCCCAGCCTCTCCTCCCAGGAATGCAGTGAATGCAAACGCTGACAGCTGCCCAAACCAGCTTTTACCCTTATATAGTATCTGCTCACACGCTCCCTACCGAAAGCCCGGCTGGAAAAGCCTGATGACAGTGTGGGAAGATAAAGGGCTGCTGCCACAGCAGGGATAAATATTTGTCATTTTCCATCACTTTGTAAGAGCAGGCATCAAGGATTGACGGCAACCTGCAATTAAACCGGATTCCGATCTGATTAACCGCTGCACGGCTCTGCCTGCTTAACCCCTGTGCGCCTGCCGCCAGCATCGGAGGGGTTAATGCTCCTGCATCCTGCAGCGAGCTGTCGCAGGGGATTAATCACAAGTCCAAGGCTTCCTGGGGTGCTGCACGGGTGCAGGGACTGGATGCAAACACCGAGTGACAGCTGGAAGAGAGAGGTGGCCTCGAGCGAAGCCCCCTCATCGCGTGCTGCTGGTGGGTGCTGTGTCTGCAGCCCCGACCGAGCCCTTCTGGCATCACTTCGGGGTCCCCATGCATTTTGGCAGTGCCCCACAACAAGCAGCTCAGCAGGAGTCCAGAGCAGAGCTGGGATTTCCCATTCCCAGCCAGCCTCCAGTCTCAGCCTCCCAAGCGAGCTGCCTGCCCCCAGTTCCCACTGTTTTTTTACTGGGCTGGTCCCCACTTTGCCAACACTGCTGTGGCCAGACGTGCCCCTGCTGCAGAAGCATCCAGGCAGCATCCCTGGCTGGAAGGTTGGAGGGAAAAGGCATGCATCCACCCGGTCTGAAGCCACGTGCTTTGGTTTGGCTCTCTGCAAACTCAGCCAAGCTGCTCACATTTCCAGCCTTCCCTTCATAGGCACACAAATTCAATTTTCCCTCTTTTTAGTCCCCTGGCTCTCTGGTTCTTTTAAAACATCCTGCCTTCTGCTTAAGAATAACCAAAGCCTGCACGTGTAGCAGGCGGAACATGTGCAGGCAGGCTAAACCCCCCGAAATCATGCATGGGAGCTGTGTGCAAATGCATTTGTTAATTCACAACCATGCCCCCTCACTTTTCTCTGCATAGGTGGAGGAGCTTTTGCTGCTCCGCGGTGACACCAGGGAGCCACACGCCTGCATGGGCTGGGTGAGATGTAACCCCCTTCATTTCTCCCTTCCCTGGTTGCACTACAGGTGTTCTGTGCCGGATCGTTGCATTCCTGGCATGCCTGAAATTCCCTGATGCTTAACCTCAGCTCCAAATTTCCTGGATTTCTAATGTTTGGGCTTAGGTTAATAGCAATGAACTTGTAATATTATTCACCCCAGACTACTGATATCTGAGCTTCCCTGTAACTCCAGCTTAATTCCGTTCTGTGCATGTAACATATACATTTGTTATGACTGCCAAAGCTGCCTCAAGAATTTCAGTTCTCCATTGCTATGAAATCTATTAAACCTGATATCTCAGGGCAAAGAAGCTTGGAAAAGATTGCTTTTAATGAGAAATCTCACCCTCTCACACACACACTGTGCTGCTGGGTGCATCTAAGCCTCCCCCCAGCAGTCCTGCCCCTCATCCCATAGCTGGGAGCACGCATTGGCAGCCTACACAAATGTGTTTGCAGGATAATGATTTTGTTTCTTTTTTTTTTTGCCTTTCCCCAGGTGCCCACTGGACCTGACTCCCAACCATTAGCTCGTCCCATCCCAGCACTTAAGGAGTTCCCTGAACATTTCCAAGGCACTGTGCTGCAGTGCAGAGCCCCGCTGCCCAGCGGGTGTGAAGCAGCACAGCTCCAGAGGCTGCTCCGAGGGATGCTGCTTTGCTCCAGACACAATTCTGCTGCTGGAAAAAGTTGTGTTCATGGTGGTAATTTCAGGGTGGGTGGGTAAAGGGTAGAAAGCCTTGAAGGCAAATGTTTGTGTGTGTTTTATAGTGTGCTCCAGCCCCGTTCCTGGGCTGGGAGGGAGAGGGGCTGGTGGCTCCTCTCTGGCTTGGTGCACGCAGTGTCAGAGGGAACACCTGGATCCAGGCTGCAGTTCATCCCCAGGACAGGACCATGGGGCTGAATGCTGCCCTTCTCCAGTGCCAGCAGTGACTGCGGCAAGCTTGGCTGTGTAGCCTTGGTGGAACATCGATGTGAGCCTGGCTGGGGATGATTCAGAGCAGGACACCACCTGCCCTGCACCCTGACTCTGCTCGCTCAGCACATCCCTATCAGCCCTGCCATCAGTTCACATCTGAGGTGGCCTCTGGGGGTAAGCGGGGCTGGGCCAGCCGCAGCCTGTGGCTCGGCACCGCCGGCCCCTCCGGGATCATCCCAGGGTGAGAGCAGGGACTGGGCACTGTGGGCATGTAGGGAGATGCTTTGTGACGAGGACCATGTGTGGGTGGTGACAACCCCTTGCCCTGCTGACCTGCGCCGGGACGATCACCCACTCTGCAGGGAAACACCGTGATGCCACAGTCCTCTCCTCTCTCCCAGCAAAAAGCCCTTTGAAGAAATCATCTTCAAAATGAGAATCGGGTGCGCCCTGAAGGCCCGGATAGTCGAGATACTCCTGTTTATTTTTACGCTGAACTGGTGATTATTTGAGTGCCTGTGGTTAGTGAGACCACCCGGGCAAGAGGGGTCCTGGATACCCTGCACTGGAGCCTCCATGGGTTCCCGGAATTACGGTGGCCACCCACCGGTATCTGTCTGTGGCCTCCCCCGGTCAGGCTGCTCCATCCCCAACCCCATGCCATGGACCCCCCCTCCCAGCTGAGTCCCCTGGCTGTGCTCAGCTCCCAGGATGGGACCCCTCAGCCTGAGCACGGCCCGGCCCTGACGGCTTCGCCCTGGCCCATCTCTTGGCTGGTGGTTGAGGCCTCCAGGCCTCATGCTTCAGTGACAGCGTTGGCCTCCGCCTAGCCAGGCCTGCAGGGTCACAGAGGCACAGAATCCCAGAATGGAAGGGTTGGAAGGGACCTCTGAAGATCATCCAGTCCAACCCCCAGCTGAGCAGGATCACCTAGAGCACCTTGCCCAGGATGGCACCCAGGCGGGTTTTGAATATCTCCAGAGATGAAGACTCCACATCCTCTCTGGGCAGCCTGTTCCAGTGCTCTGTCACCCTCCCAGTAAAGAAGTGCACCCTCACATTGAGCCGAAACCTCCAGTGCTTCAGTTTGTGCCCGTTGCCTCTCATCCTGTCGCTGGGCACAACTGAAACAGACTGGCCCCATCCTCTTGACTCCCTCCCCTCAGGTATTTATATAGACGTTACTGAGATCTCCCCTTGGTCTCCTCTTCTCCAGGCTAAACAGGCCCAGTTCTCTCAGCCTGTCCTTGTGCAACAGGCGCTCCAGTCCTCTCATCATCTTAGGAGCCCTCCTCC
The DNA here is from genome assembly GCF_011077185.1 of Oxyura jamaicensis. Lineage (NCBI taxonomy): Eukaryota > Metazoa > Chordata > Aves > Anseriformes > Anatidae > Oxyura > Oxyura jamaicensis. The sequence continues at coordinate 2,019,253 of NC_048910.1, forward strand.
GAACTCGCTCCGGTACTTTTATGTCCCTGTGGTACTGGGGAGCCCAGAACTGGGCACAATGCTCCATGTGTGGCCTCAGCAGGGCCGAGCAGCTGGGCAGGATCACCTCCCTTGAGCTGCTGGCAACACTCTTGTGAATGCAGCCCAGCATCCCCTCGGCCTTCTTGGCCACAAGGGCACATTTCTGCCTCTCTCCCGGTCAGCCTGCTGCCCACCAGGACTGCCAGGTCCCTCTCTGCGGAGCTGCTCTCCTGTGGGTCAGCCCCCAGCCAGGACACCACACAGCAGCCGATGGTCCCGTGGGGGCAGCCAAGTCAGAAACATGAATCATGTCAGCAAGCTCCAGGGGACTGCACAGGGCTGATTTGCTCTGCAGGCCTGGGGGCCGGCTCTCGAGAGCTTTCCCAGCTCCAGCAGCGGAGGGCAGGAGACTAGTCACCACGGGACCAAGGAGCATGGCTCACTCCAGCATCCCTCTGGTCCAGGACATGGCCACAGAGGTGGAACCAGGATCCCTGGTTGAGGGTATTTGCAGCTGGATGGGGATATTTCCACCTCCCACCCTTCTCCCCATTGCTCCCCATCAGCACGTTCCCTGCAGTTATGCCGTGTCTGCAATTTTCTCCAGGAATGAGCAGAGCAAAAGCTTTTCCACTGGAAATAGCTTTGTCCCCAAACCTGGATTTTTTGCCTTTGATTCCTTTTACAGAAAGTGTTCCAAGTTTCAGATTTTTGTAAAAACAAAAAACACCAAGAGGTGAAATTATCCCTCAAGGAGAAAAAGTAACCGTCCCGAACCACCTGGGTCAGGGGCCCCATGTCTGTGTGTGCATCCTGCCCCCGGCCCAGCATCGCACGGCGCTGTCATTGCCCTGGGGCTGGAAATGGAGGCTGAGCTCCTGTGTCTCCATCAGGCATTGGTGCGAGAGAAATGGCCTCATGGAAACACAGTGATGGTGGGCTTTCTTTGGCTGTAACCTGGCAGATTTGCCCTCATTTTCTGCTGAACTGGAAATTAAAATCCTATTTCTGACTGCTTGATGTCCTGGCAGACAGTTTGGGGGAAGGCTGCGCACCCAAGTCTGGGATCTGCCCCTTTGCTGCACGGATCCTTCAGTGTTGCTCCTGCTCAGGGCACTGGGACAAGTGGGTCCCACTCCCCAGCCCTGATGGCTGCATGGGGCTGATTGTGTCCAGATGTGTGGTTTTTTTTTGCTGTAATACATTACAGGTCACAACACTCTGTTGAGTAGCCCCCTAACGATTAAAGGGGGAAGGAGGGATTTTCATGGGTGGTTCCCATTAAGCCACAGTCACACACTAACAAAATAAATTAAGGATGAAGGAGTTCACATCCAGCACATCTCAGATGCTTGCAGGCTCTCTTTGGTGGCGCTTCAGCTCCCTGCCCGAGGTCCCTCCTACGTTGCTGAGGTTTTTGGGACAGGACTCAGCGCCTTGCTCTCAGCCGAGCCCTGCACGCTCCCGGCAGCAGGGAGTGAGCTTGGGGCCAGGGCTCACGCCTCCCAGCCCTGCTGCAGGGGCCTGGCTGGGGCTCCTCGCACACCCATCTCTGCAGGAGGACACAGGCAGGCTGGGAAGATATTTTTGACACAGTCTTGCCATGTGTTTAGTTGAGAAAAAGAAGGTCCAAGGTGCCTTTTTTTTTTTTTTTTTTTTTTTTTTTTTTTTCTGATATAATTGAAGACATGGGAGGATTTTTAGCTCCTGAACCTTCTATTGATTCAGACCAAATATCTGTTTTGCCCATTGCTTGTCTTCAACAATGGTCTGGCTCCTCCAGAGCCTCTTGACACGGCTCTGGCAGCTCTTTGCACCTTCTTACTTACACCCACTGTGCCATTGGACCCGAGTTCTCTTCCAACCTAGATGATACTGTGATTCTCTGCCTCTGCGGCCCCAGCCAAGCTGACCTTTCCCTGGAGCAGGAGACAGCTTCACAGGGCAATCCCACTGACAGCGGGACCTGTTTCCATCCCTCTCCCACCACATCTCCAAGCAGAGCCTTTCAGGGTGGTATGTAGCCTGGGGGCTGCTTAGCTTGGGATCCCCTACTCCATGGCCCCAGTTTGAGTTTTTATCATTTGATTTCTCTCTCCCTTGTTCATCTTCCATAATCACATAATTTTTCCTTTCTGAAGACCTCTTTTAGGGAAAATAAAAGTATTTCATAGCTGCTGGAGGAGCTGACACCCAACGCTTGGGCAAAATCCAATAGGAACAGCAGCCATATGTGACCAGAGAAGAGTAAGATCAGGTTGAGCAGATAGAGTTGGTTCCCTAGATACTCTCCCAGCCTCCAGATTCTTTCAGCATGCAAGATTTCCTGAGCCTCATGTGGTTTGTTGGTTTAGCAAATCTCACCAGATCTCTTTCTCAAGCATATATTCACTGTCTCCTTGAATCCATGAGGACCTTCCTCAGCCACAGCTTCCTTTGGCAAGGAGTTCCCCAGTTCCGCCAGCCCTCAGAGGACGAACCACACATGCATTTGTCCCGTGGTCAGCTTCTGCTATCTCAGCCAGGGGCCCTTAGCTCCTGCAGTGGAGGACAGCAGCCCCCCTCCATTCTGGGGGGTGTTTCTGAGTTCTCCGGAATTCCAGTCCAGGAGGAATGTCTCCAATGGCATCACTCCTATAGCAGAAGTCACCGCAGAAGAGCTGAAGGAACAAATAATTGAAGTCCAGTCATCACCCACCAAAAGGGGAAGAGGTCTTTAGCCAAGTGGAGCTTGAGCAGGCTCTGCAAGTAATGCCATCTACACCAACACTCCTGTGTGCGCCCCAGTCCTTATCTAGGACATAGCGGATTCCTCCTACCCCTCCTTGTGCAGCCCAGCAAGCCAAACCCACTCCTCCATCACGTCTAACCACCACCTCAGGCTGCTCTCAGATGGAGAAACCTTGCCTTTCCGTGTCCCCAGGACTGCAGTCGGTTCCACTGGGGCCAGCAGTGAGAGGTCGCCCGCATTCCTCCTTGTCCATAGTTGATGCCTTCGAAAGTGACTTTTGGGTGTGCAAACGGAGGCATCTGGAAGGATCCTGATGAGTGGTTCCTAAACCTGCCCGCTGCCTTGCTCCCAGCCCAGCCTAACTGGGCTGAGCGGTGCTACCTGACCGGTTTCTATCCCGCTTGGCTGGTTTGGCCGTTGCCTTGTCGGTTGCTGGCGAGACAACTGTATTTTCTGGTTTTACTTGCAGCAGCTTTAATGTGGGACGAGCCTACTGGCTGCTTGCACGCTGCAGCTCCAGCATGGGCTGGGACCGAGGCAGAACACACGGATTCGTGGTTGTGCAGCCGGAGGTGGCCGAGACCTTCTCACCAGTACCAACCACTGCTTGGGCACTGGGAATGCGCCGCCCAGGTAGCCGTAAACCCACATGGTCTCCTCCTTGTGGTAGCCCTGGGAGAGCTCCAGCAGCTCCGTGCTGCTCTGCCTCCCGTGGCCAGGGCATGGGATGTTCAGCCAAAGGGCATCCGTGCTGGTGGTGGGCACGCAGTGGGCACTCGGTGCTGAGCTCCTTGGCTGGGCACAGGCCCCCCACCCTCCCGCCAGGGATGCAGAACCTTCACCTCACCCAACACGAGACATCATCCCGACCCTGGAGGTGCTGCAGGCACCTGCTCCTGCTGTGTGCCCTGGGACTGGGATGGTGGCTTAGGAGACTCACTTCAAGTCACCAGGGAATCTGCCACCAAGCCAGGAATTGGCTGCAGATCTCCTAAAGCCTGGTTTAGTATCTGCACCACCAGGCCTGCTTTCTTCTGCCAGGCAGTGTCTGGGGTCAGGGACCGAGCTGAAGAGCAAGGAACTGAACCCGAGAGTCCCAGCTCCTCTTCTCTGCTTGTTTCCACCCGGGTTGGCTCACTGCAAATAAAGGATTAATCGAGGCTGTTACAGTTAACTTGAAAGGACCCTGCAGCATAAATCCATGATCCTAAACATAACCAGTTCCCTGTTAGTAATTAGCACACTTCACTGTGATCACAAGTGCATCCTGGGAGCTCTGCAACAAGTACAGGATCAGCAAGAAAAATATCTGGAAGCGATGGCAGGGATTTCAGGCAACTCTCTGGTTTGCAAACACAATTGGATTCTTGCTCTCTGCCTTGTTGGGAGCGAGTACTCCGTTACTGGAAGACCTTTGGGAATGGCAGCAAAATCCTCGGAACTCATCTCCTTCTTCAGAACTGGGGCCCCCATAATTCCTGGACCCATGCCAGTGTGAGCACGCATGATCACTTTATCATCCTGAACTCCTTTTTTCCTCTAAAGCAGTGTTCCAGTGCCTCAGAGGGGTGATGGATATTTCCAAAGGGTTCCTGCGTGAAGGGATAAAACCCCCGCGAGACGCCGCGGTCCTCCCCCCGCTCACTGAGTCACACTCAGGTCAGCGACCACGGCAGGAGGAACATTTTTAGCATGGTTTGCGGCTGGCACTCGGCCTGGGGAAGTGCTGCATGCGGAACGTGATAAATCACAGCTTTCGCTGAATCCCCCCGGGGGGAAACTCGAAGCTGCTTTGTCCAAGCTTGTTACGTTGTAATACATTAAGGAGCCGACTCGTGTCTTCCAGAAGCTGAAACTCTTCCTGGAACAAAGAGACATCGTGGGATGTGGTGGGCGCCAGGAGCTGGGTGGCCTTTGGGCAGGGGAGAGGACAAGGGCAGAGCTGCAGTCCGAATGCTATGCTGGGATGAGAGGAGCAACCCCATTTTCATAGGGAAGGAGCACTCCAGGAAGTGTTTTCCTCTTTATTCCTGGGGTCTGCCCTGTGCTGTCTCTGTCCCTCTGCTCACAGACCCCACCACCTCCCCGGAGTCCTGGCAGAAAACATCCCATGGGAGTCCACACTGAGGCTGAGCCTTCGCTGGTCACGTCACTGCTGTGACAGTGGCTGCAGGGGACAGTGACCATGCTCCAGACCCCAGTGCTGCCAGGAGCCATGCCAAGGCAGGCACAAGTCCTCTGCCTGCATCCTGCTGCGGTGCTGCCCTGGGCTCTCCATGCCAGGGACCAGGTGCAGGCAGCAGGGAGCTGTCTCACCTGCCCTGGCCCTTGCCACCAGGAGGGGCATCCACGTGGTGCTGGGTCAGGTCTTGTAACCTCTTCACCCTCTTTTTTTTTTTTTTTTTTTTTTTTTTTTTCCTTTCTCCCCTTTGTCTCCCTGTGCTCTGTGTTTTTTTGGCCAGGTATTTCTCCTGAATCCCTCTCTCCTTCCCCATCCTGCTCCTACCCAGCCCTCGACAACCTCCTGTTTTGGATACATTCAAAATTTGGCCAGGCAGGTTCTGCCTGTGGCCTTGGAAGTCCCTGCCCGGGAGGTGAATCTCTTACCTGCTAACTGGGGACACGTGTGTGTTTGATGGCCCAGGAGCTGAGCCGACCTAGCTCATAGCTGGGGCCATGAGGACAGGCTTGGTTTCACCCTTCCAGCCACAGGAGATGTGTGCAGGATGATGTGTTTATTTTCCCAGCTCCTTCCCCAGCAGCCCACAGCAGATGTCTGGCGGGAGCACCGCTGCCTGCCTTTTGATGGGTGATTTCATCACGAGTCTGGGAATCTGCACCAAAACCCTCTGCCAAGGGGCAGCGATGCTGCTGGAGCAGGTCCAGCTGATCCGCTGTGCTCTGAAGTGTGCAGGGCAAGGTCTGGATGCCCTCTGCTCTGCAGCTGTGGCCAAGGGGCATGGAGGTGTTGGGTCTGAACCCCACGAGTGGGTGGGACAGACCAGCATTGCTGTAGGGATGTCCACGTAATGAGTGCCGCACCCCAGCAGGTCTGGGATGCCCACCCAGCCCTGGGGGCTGCCAGGCTGCTCCTGATGTGTTTGTGGTGCAGAGAGAGTCATGCACAGAGCCGCACTCCTCATGTGGGACTGCATGGTGGAGAAATGGTGCCCAGAGCTGCTGGAGGTGCTCTCTGGATGCATCAGAGCAAAGCCACCAGACCAAAGCAGGTCTCTGCCACAGCCATGGTGAGCCTGGACTGCTGAGCCTCCATTGGAGTCTAAGCACTTGGAGTAAGAGTGGAGCAGTTTAATAATACCTCCTCAGAGATCTCCAAAAGCCATCTGGGCTTGGTCCTGGGCACCCTGCTCTGGGTGTCCCTGCTTGAGCAGGGGGTTGGACCAGATGGACCCAGAGGCCCCTTCCCACTTTTAGCAGTGCTTTCCTCTGCAGCTGCAGGCTCTGGAGGCCACTGGGGAGGGAGAGGTGCGGCAGCGAGGTTTCAGCACTTGACACTTCACGGCTTTCGTGGAATTTAGTGCAAGTCAGCAACGAAGCTATGGAGAAGTCTCAGGTATCCTTAGCTCAGCAGGTGAATGAGACCAGGAGAGATGCTTTCAGAGCAGCAGATGCAAGGAGGTGAAAACCAGGCTGCAGCTGAGAGCCAGACATGCCATTCGGCAAGGAGGCAAACCAAGTCCTCAGCACAACACCAAACTTGCAACCAGGAGTGAAAATCCCAGAGCTGGCTTTGGGTAAGCAAACAAACCTGGTCCACACCGAGCCCTCCAGCTGTGGGGCTCGTGCCAGCCTGGCAGTGAGCGCGGCCCCAGCACTGCAGGGACAGGGACCCAAGGCAGAAAGCTCTGCCATCTCTGCACCTAGGCCACCCCGGGACACAACAAGCAAAGCTCATACACATCCAGGAGTTACTTGGGACCCTGTTGGTTTTTAGGGCTCTGTCAACACAGGCAGTGCATCCTCTAGCTTGGGAAATCCTTGGGGATGTGGTCAGCAGTGAGGAGGACAAGCAGACCAGCAGGCTGTCCGCAATCAGGACATTTTTTGTCTGTAAGTTAGACTCCAAAGCAGCGAACTGAAAGGCACACATGTAGGCATGTGGGAAACACTAAATTTGCCATCAAAGACTCATCCCCATGGAGGAGGATTTGTGCAATCTAAGCATAAAAGTAGATACAAACAGAAAAATACACAATTGAGAGTATTGTGAGGTACCTGCAAATAAGCAAAAAGTGCAAGGGGCAAAGACTCCTTAGCAGAACAACTGCTAGCTGGAGGGAGAGGAGGCCAGGGCTGTAGAGGAGGAGCCTGAAGGTGTCTTCTCCCAGCCAAACACCCATCTCTGTGCAAGGAGCTGGAAAAGCCCAGCAGGGCCTCAGCCTGTCCCCGTAGAAGGGCTAAGAGAAGAGCCAGGCATCACATCACTCTGGACGCCCACACAGGGGTGGAGGTGTGTGCTGATCACCACGGGAAAGCGGCTGACACAACTCTCCACTCACGCCCAGACCCAATGTAGGAGGAATATTTCCACTGCTTTCAAGGGGAAAAATTCTGGGAGAGGTGACTTATGCCAAGTATTTTTACGTTGTATGCATTAGCAGGGCTCTGGCAGGTAGGCTTGGAAAAACAGGAGCGAGCTCACAAGCAAAGAGCCCTCCTTTAGGACACAATGACCTCACTGCCGTTTGGGTGGCTGGCAGCACCAGGGGGCTGCATAGCAAAATAAAACCATTTTTAATGGGGTTGGGGGCATTTCACTTTATACAGGTGATGTTTTGAGCTGGAAAGAAGCAGTAGAGGAATGCGATTCATGGGTCTTAGGCACTCTGAAGCAGCCAGAACTACTGGGTTAAGTATCAATCAAAAATAAAATAAATAAAACACACCAAACAAACAAACAAACAAACAAATGATGGAATAAATAATCTGTAATGGAAATAAAGGGCCTGAGTGAGAGTTTATTACAACAAGATGTAGAAGGCATGGGGTACGGAGACCTCGGAGTGTGAGCGGCGTTGGGAACCACGTCCCCAGCCCAGTGGCTTGGATCACACAGGCGAGCAACAGGCACGAGGCTCAGCCTGCCCACGCAGTATGGTAAATGTGTCTTATTCCCCAGGAGACACAAGACAAGCACGAAACTGCAAAGGGATGCAAGCTTGGAGGACATCTGCTGGACCGTGAAGATGCCAGTGGCCCACATGCCGAGCTCCAGGAGCCTGGTGCGGGGCAGGAACCCCATGCACAGAGGTTCCCTCTTAGGAACCAGGGACCCCAGCAAGCTTAGCATGCAAGGAACAACAAGAGCAGCCCCCAGGGGTCTCTTTTCAGGTCTGCATGGAGAGAAAGTCCCCTGCCACCCCTAGACCAGGCTTTGGTGGTGAAGCTCACAATTTCCAGCAGGAATGATGGCAGAGCTGAGCTGCCCAAGAGTTAGGTGTTTTCCAAATGCCTCCCCAGGCCGTCAGCCAGCGAGACCCCAGGACACAGATACCCATCTCTGCCACAGCTGAACCCAGAGAGCAGTGTGGTGCTGGAGCATCAAAATTTCCGTAGGAGCAGAAACTGGCACAACTATTTCACACCTTTGTTTACAGGAAGCCAATATTAGTGAATCCTGCTTGACAAATGGCCCCCGCAAGACTGCAGAAATACCTTTTCCATCTGCAAATGAGCTGTTAACAGGGGAAGATTTAGAGGTTTCAAATGCACCTCGAGAGTATTTGATAAAAATGTGTGGGAGCAAAGTCCAGAGCTTGAACTAATACTTCTCTGCTGGATCAAACAGGCTTGTCTAGACTCCGGCAGGATACAAACTGCTGCCAGAGCTACTGCTGGAGAGGAGACTGCGGGGAGTCGCTGCGGTATTGCCCCTGCTCTGTTTGTTGTTGAACAGGGGTTCTTTATAGCCAGTAGGATCCTGGTTAAAGGTTGGTGATTCATAGGACAAAAATAAAGTCTAAAGGATATATGGTATCGCTTCAGCACTGGAAAAGCAAAGATAAAGGGCAGAAATGTTTCAAACTGGACTCCAGTGAACGTAGAGATAGGGGAGGATGTTAGGGCTTATTGCATGTGCCAAAAATAGAGTACATGAAGGAAAATAGCCTGTAACAATACACAGGAAAAGTGTATTATCTCCAGGAGCAAAGCAGCACAGATTCCTTTATACTGTTTAGAAAAATAAACGAAAATTATGACTCTGTCATAGATCCTTATTCTCAGGTGTCTAAAGCAGCCTTCCCAAATCCACCACAGCTACTGAGGATGCAAATGAAATGCATTTCTGGAGGATGTGGCTCACCTGGCCAGGCAGGGGCTGGGCCACACGTCAGTGCTAATACATTTAAGCAAATTGCAATGAAAGGTGGAAAAGGAAACATAACATCCCGTCCTCATTACCGCAGCCCCATAAATGGATGCAAAGTGAGGAGGCAGGCAGCAGTCTGCACGGTGAAAGTGCAGAGCGGTACCACGGAAGGCAGCTCCCGTCTGCTGGTGTTACCAGGACCTGATGCCAAGGGGGCATGGAGGTGTGTGAGCTGTCACTAAAAGCACGCCAAGATCTCGGTCTCATCTTGGTCATCCTGCCGCAGCTTGGTGAACCTCTCTGGTTGTGTCTGCCTGGGGACAATGATGCAGCACCCTGAGGGTGCTGCAGGATGCAGCCTGCCTTCAATTCTGCAAGGGGTGACCCAGAAAACTACCAAGACCTTCTGCAAATCTGAGAAGAAAGGGCCACCAGGGACATTTCATCCAGGGAAGTCTCTGGCAACAACCACAGCTGGAGACAGTAGCTGAATGTGTGGGTAGGACAGGGTGGGATGGATGGAGCATAGCATCTGGGGTGGGATGCTGGCTATGGATGAAGCAGGATGGACAGAGAGCTGCTGGGTTTGGTGGGAGGAGGAGAGGTGGATGGAGAGCTGCTGGGTATGGTGGGGTGAAGCAGGGTGGATGCAGAGCTGCTGGGTATGGTGGGAGGAGAGGGGACGGCAGTAGAGCTGCTGCACTGCAGGGAGGCTGGTAGCCCAGAGGGGATGAGCAGATCCATGTGACAGGGATGTCCCTTGGGCATTGCCCAGTCATCTGAGCCTGATATGATTGTGGGTCTGTTACACGAGCTTTGTTCACAACCTGAGACACAGGGAATACTAACTTTCAGCGGCACTGGCTGAGACATACCTCTTTGCATCACTCTGAATCTCACCATGTGAACAGAGGTGGAAGAAACACCTGGGTGCCAACCCATGGGATGCTGCAATGCACAATTTCAACACCCAGCCAGGCAGGGGCTGGCTGCTGGTACCCACACACCCCGGGCAGGATGGGCAGGGGCTCGGCAGGGCAAGGGGATGTGCAAGAGCAGAGCCACAGTTGGGTGGGCAGCATGGGACCAGGCAGACCATGGCTGGGTTCACCTGAGGTGCTGTCTCCTGTCCGGTGCTTGCAGAACGGCAGGTTTTAACCTGCTTTTCTTTTAATTGCTCTAGCTCAGCCAGATGAGCAAGTGAACTTGTTCCCTGGCCCCGCACCCACAGGTGGGCAAGGCTTTCGGCTGCTTGACAGTTGCACCTCAAAGTGATGGTGAACTCATGGACATGGCCATGGGGACAATGGGAGATGTCCCTGGGCACTGGGGGCTGCAGTTTTTTCCTTTCCTGGTCTGGGGCAATGCTCAAGGGGAACCTGCTGCAATCAGGACACCACAAAAACCCTGGCAAGTGCAGTATTGTGAGGTTTGTGAAAATATTTTGATTAGCTTCTCCTTGAATCTAGATGAAGGGAAGATTTTTATCGCATTTACTGACAAAACAGATTTTTTGTTCTTTTCCAGAAGGGAGGAGGAGGCTGCCTAACTGCTAGAGGAGGATTCCGGGAGTGATTTAATAGCAGATGAAAGCAGACAGATAGGATCTGCTGCACCCCAGGATAGAGTGGACCTTGCTGTTGGGACTGCGAATATATCCCAGATCCTGCAAAGGTTCAGGGATATCATGTGCCACTGAGATGACTGTCACAGCAGGAAGAGTCATGGGCAAAAACAACAGCTCTGGCATTTGTTTTCTCTGCTGTGGTCTGGATCTGCCCCAGCATGAGCCATCCCACCTGCTGTGGGACCAGGACACCACTGAGAACATCCTTTCCTTGCCAGAAGTCCCCAGGGGAAGCGTTGGGCTAGGCCTGTGAGCTGCAGATGCCCAAAATGGTGGAGACTGCCCAAAAGCTGTGACTAATGGAGATGGGATGGGAGGCATTTCCATCTGCAGTTTGCCCATGTGAAAGCCACACAGGGGACTTCTGTGGAGGTGGAGGGGGCTGAAAATGGGGACATTCCCCTGCTTGCAGGGAGCATGTCCAGCACGTAAGCAGCACCACAGCCCCATTCGCTCCAGGGGTGCAGGAGGAGATACAGCCCCTGTGTTCCATGCCTGTCTGCATCCCCAGTGCCAGGAATTGCCAAATATTGCCTGGAGGGGGTTGCCAACAGCTCCTCGCTCTGCAGCTCCCCACCTCTGCAAGCAGCAGGGATGGGGCTGGGATGGCAGCAGCTTGTGAAGAGCCAGGGGAACCATCCCTCTGATCACCCCAGGAAGATGCTGCGGGCATCTCCCAGTAGGCTGACACATTCCTGCCGGGTCTCAGCAGACCTGGTCCAGCTCCTGAGTGTGGCACACTGCTAAACTGTGGGCACCTCCTGTGGCATATCTTTCCTGTTATAAAATGCTTCATGGTCTTCCTCAGCTGATCTGTCAGAGGCAGTTCCCAGCACCAAGCACAACCAGGGTCTGCTTTTCCTTCAGGGCTAAAAGGACTTTGTGCCTCTGAACACCTGACTCCAGTGGTCACATGGAATTGTTCCAGCTGGTCAGGGGAAAAATCTCCTCTGGTAGGTCAAAATTTTGTGAACTCTCTGTGTAAAAATATCAACGTATTTTTACTTTGGACAGAAGAATGGAAATGTTGGAGACACGGTTCAGGGTATGGAAGAGGGGCAAAACAGGGTTTTTTGTTTGTTTGTTTGTTTGTTTGGTAAGAACAAAAACAATGTTAAACCATTTCCCCCAAAAGAGTTTTTAAGGGGATGTTTCCTTCCACATCCATCCAGCAGAAACACAACGGCATCTTTTGGTGTATTTCACGGACAAAGGTATCGCTGGAGCTGAGGTGTGTGCAAGATGTGCAGTGAAGGCTGTGCTGATGGGGAAGCTGGAGACACACGGGGGTCGAACACCCTGCAAGCAGCAAATGGTGCCTGAACCGGGACACCGGTGGCAGTTATGGGTCCTGTCTTGGCTGGAATGGAGCCCCAAAGAGTGATGCCAGCTCATGGACTGGGTGGTACACAGGTAACAGCCTTATAAATGATCTGGACACAGGACTTGAATGTTTATTAGGTAAGTTTGCAGATGTAAATTAAGAGGAGCCGTTGGCTCCCTTGAGGGAAGAGGGGCCTTGCAGAGAAATCATGACAAATAAGAGGGTTGGGAAATTGCCAACAACACGAAGTTTAACAAGAGCAAGTGCCAGATTCTGCACCTGGGATGGGGCAGCCCCAGCTGTACATACAGCCTGGGAATGAGAGGCTGGAGAGCAGCCCCCAGAATGGGACCTGGGAATTCTGGCTGATGGAAAGTCAAATCTGAGCCATCAGCAGGCTCTGGCAGCCTGAAGGGCCGACCATGTCCTGGGGTGCCTCAGGGCACTGCAGCCGGCTGAGGGAAGGGGTCATCCCGCTCTGCTCGGCCTTCTGCAGCCTCGCCTCGAGCGCTGGGTGCAGTTCTGGGCACTCGATGTAAGAAGGACACAAGACTCTTGGAGACCTTCCAAAGGAGGGCTATAAAGATGGTGAGGGGTCTAGAGGGTAAGATGTGTGAGGAGCAGCTGAGGTCCCTGGGTTCGTTCAGCCCAGAGCAGAGCAGGCCGAGGGGAGGCCTCATGGCGGCCTGCAGCTCCCTCACAGGGAGCGGAGGGGCAGGCGCTGAGCTCTGGGGACAGTGACAGCACCCAAGGGAACGGCACGGAGCTGGGACAGGGGAGGGTCAGGCTGGGGGTTAGGGAAAGGTTCTGCACCCCGACGTGGTCGGGCACTGGGACAGGCTGCCCAGGGCTGAGGTCACAGCACCAAGCCCGATGGAGTTCAATAAATGTTTGGACAATGCTCTCAGACATAGGGGTTGGTTTCTGGGTGGTTCTGTGTGGAGCCAGGATTTAGACTCAATAACCCTTGTGGGTCACTCCAAACTCAGGACATTCTACAGTTCTATAATGCTGGTTAATTAATTATTGCCTGGTGAAGATCATGGTCCTTGCAGCTGGGCTGCCCATGAAACAGCCCCCAGTGATGCTTTGGGGATCCACCCCCTGCCCTGTGATGGAACCTCTTGTCTGTGCAGCCCACACAGACCAACAATTGTGTGACCAACAGTGTCACCTCCCCTGATGTCACCTCCCCTGATGTCACCTGTCACCCACCCCCACCCAGGTCCCATTTGTCTGGCAATGCACTGGGCTGCCGCCCACGTCCCCCAGGCAGTGTGCAGAGCCCCACCACAGCCTCCTGATCGGGACTCCTGATTTATGACGCCATCCTCAGCTGTCATCAGATTGGTTTTGATAGCAGGCAGCTAATGAGCTCTTCTGCATGCTGATTAGGCTTGCTTGTCAGTCATTGCTTGCACGATGGCTATCTCGAGAAGGTGTCATGGCTAGGATCACATCTTGTGTCTTTGAGTCCACAAAACCACCACAAAACCCGTGAAATGCAGAGCTTTGGCAAGAACACAAATATCTTGGTGCCTGTGCAATCTGCAGAGCCATCATTTGCATCGTGGAATGGGCACAGTCCCCCTGGCAGCCCCTGCACATTGGAGGAGGGTGCAAAGGAGACTTCTGAGATAGCTGCATAATTTTGGAGCTAAGAGCACAAGTTGCAGGACATGGCTGCTGCAGCCTGGACTGCTGGAGGGATTTGGGCACCTCATTCACATTAAAATTAATAATTACAAACTATCCTGGAAATCTGGACTGGATCACAGAGGTGCTTCAGAAAGCCTGGGACCCTTCATCTGCAGGTGTATTTTCAGAGCTGATACCCTTTTAGATGGCATTTCTTCTCTGTCCTGTTTGTTTGCCTCCAGCTTAGCACTCCCCCCCAGAGTGAGGTGTTTGTTATCATTTTGTCATGCAAGTTATTTTAGGGGACTAATTTCTGTATAAAACTATTGAAATGAAATGCAAACTGAGCTCATTAATTGCTGTAAAGATCAAAAGCCCTGTTAGCAGGACTTGTAGTAATGGATGATCTCTTGTATTGTCCTTCAGGACATCCCTGCTTATGGCTTGAGAGCATGGCAGTCATGGCAATGCTCTTGGAGGTGCTGCAGTCTCCTCCCATGGATCCACCACCGTGTCCCACCAGTGATCGACCTGGCTCTGAGGTGCACGTATGGGTTGTGCATCACAAACCCAAGGTGTGCAGGTAAATTCAGGGTTTGGCGGTGCTCCATCTCTCTCCCTGCACACTCTGTGCTGCTCTGCAGCCCTCCTGCCATCGGCCAGGTTCCTCCCGCAGCCACAACTCCCAGGGCTGCCCCATCCCCTTCTCTCTCCTCACCAAGAAAAGAATGCAGCTTCGCAAAACCAAGGCAAGAACAAAGCAGAAAAGAGCAGTTTTGTATTATTTTCTTTTCTGGGCCATTTTGAATTAATTAAGGAATGTGATCTAAACTATAAATACCCTCCTTCACGTATGATTTATGGCCTGTTTGTTCTGGATTGGTATGTGCTTAATCTCTAATTGTAAGCCCACCATCTGTTTTTATTGATCTGCTTGCCAGGAGAGTTATTGCTCTCCTTGGCCTTATATGGGAAAATTAGGTATGTGGTGAGCAAGCCAGCTCCGGGGCTGCTCTTACGTCAGCCTTGGAGCTGCTCGGGATTGCGCTGCTGCCGGTCTCCATTTACCGTGTGAAACTCGAACTTCTGGGTCCGACCAAACCCCGCTGTTTGCAGGAGCATCTCCCTCTGTGCCAATCCCTGAGAATGGTTTCCCCCTTAAAAAAAAACAAGGGAAGAAAAAGCATTTGGTGTGGCCGTGGTGTTTTTGGCTATAAATCAGGCTGCCGCCAACTCACTTTGGGTATTCTCAATGGTGGGAGTGTCTCCATGAGAAAACAGCCTGGATTTATTCATTAAACCTCAGGGATTCAGCTGCATTATTAACTGGCTAGATAATAGTGCCCGAGCCCAGCCTGTGCACTCTGCACGGCCGCAGTGAGGTCTGTAAATACAGGCTCACAACGCGGGATGGAGCAGAGAGGGAAGGATAAAAGCTCCCAGCAACATATGCAGCCTTAAAGGAAGCTTGTGGATTTGAAGAAAGAACTGCCAAAGCAGGAAAGTGGAGGAAGGCAGTGATGGGGTCCAAAGGGAATGGGTCCTGTTCCCATCCACCAGCTGATCCCAGCAGTCCCAGCTGGACTGGGACCGGGAGCCCCAGTGAAGGGTGGGATGGTTTACCCACCCCCCACTCATCCCCACGGCTCTTTCATCAGCCACCCAGTCGGGCAGCACATGCCTCCATGTGACCTGCAGCCATCGCACTGTCCGTCCGTCCTTCTGTCCAGGTTGCCGAATTGCAGAGGTTGCTCCTGGCTCCACGGCTGCTGGTGGGCTGGGTTGGACAGGGGATGTTCTGCACCCGGTGAACCTTTTTTTGGGGGGGGGGGAGGGAGGCTGGGTTTGGGGACCGGGTTGCCCCCAGCGTCGTGAAGAGGCAAGGATTTGGCTTTGCCTGTGCCTTGCACCCTTTTCTGCAGGGATGTGCCCAGGGATGCGCAGCTGAGGGTGTCCCCAGGGAGGTTCCCAGTTTGCTGTGGATGCCTGGGGTGGCTGTGGGGACAAAATGCACCTTAAATACATTTACATTTAGGAAGGAACTCATAAATTGCTCACTATTCTGCATCCTCCCATGGTTATTATTTTAAGCTGTTCCCCCAGTTTCAAGCCCTGGTTTGGAGATCCCCATTCCCAGACTGACTGATGCCCATGATGACAGAATTTCTGCCGTTGGGCAAATTAATTTCCCATGGGATTGTGGCCTCATATATAAATATAAAACTGACACATTTTTACTCAGCTGAAAATAAAATAGCTCCAGCTCCAGTTTGCATGAGATAACGTTTCCAGCAGATAAGGCAGCAGCTGGGGCGCGAATTGCCGTGCGGCTCCCATTTTTCCCACAGATCCCCAGCAATGTTTTCAGGCCATGCTGTGCAACATCAGCTTTTGATTAGCACCAGCCAGCATTAACGCAATGTTTGTGTTCTGCTTCGTCTCACCCCACACCTGCCTCCTCCTGGGCGAGGGGGAGTGGGCAGCGTGTGTACGAGCCCGGGGAGCAGCAGGGACGTGAGCCGGGCCGGCAGGGTGTCTTGGTGCCTGTGGGGACAGGGCTGTATTTGGAAGCTGATCTCAGGGCCCTGGAGCCCTGGAGCCCTTAGCACATGCAGCAGAAATGAGTGAGTTTTGATCCAGAGATCCTGACCTCAGACCTTATAAATAACCCAACCAGGGCCATACAGAGTACCAAAAACAGCTTGGCTCCTCTGCTCCCAGAGCAGTCATCTTCCTCTGCTCTCCTCTGCTCTCCTCTCCTCTGCTCTGCTCTGCTCTGCTCTGCTCTCCTCTCCTCTCCTCTCCTCTCCTCTCCTCTCCTCCCCTCCTTGCCCTGGGAACCTGCCCCCATCACCCAGCTGATTAAACCCTGAGGAATGTGCTCGGGGCTCTGCAGGCAGGAGGAGATGCTGATCGAGCACGCATGGTGGGAGTTATCTGGAGTCAGCATACCGGAGGGGGCTTATCTCCCGCTGCGTAACCCAGGCACAGCCAGAGCCCCTTGCAGATGTCCCCAGCGTGCTCCTGGGACATCACACACGATCCCATCCCACCCCATCCTATTCCATCTCACCCTACCCCATCCCATCCTACTGTCTCTGCCTGGGGCCTCTGTGGGGTCAGACATCCCCGCAGCTCATTTGTGAGCTTTCCCTCTTCCTGCTATGCCGCTCCAGGCTCCCAGGGGCGGACGATGGGTCACTGCGGGCCTGCAGCCCCATGCTGCTTTCAGCTGCTGTTGTTGGAGCTGTCACATCAGTGGGGACCTGTCCTGCTGTGTCTGAGAGGTCACAGGCTGTGCTCTGCACCCGGCGGCAGCAGGAACAGACATGGGCAGCCACCTGGAGCAGCATCCAGCCTCCCGCATGCACTAGGGTGGCCCTGAAGCCATCTCTGCAGTTTTGGGGGTGACCTCCCCCGGTCACAGATTTCTCTGTGTCTGCAGAGAGATCAGCTTCAGCAGAGCCTTAGCAATGCTCATGGCCTCCAGAGTCATGCGGGGAACTAAACCTGCATAAGGTTCGTGCTGTGCCAGGAGCAGAAGCTTTGCCTGTTCTCTGCCCCCATCTGCAAGGGGCCAAAGACCTTCACAGCCCTGGTCCCTCCAGAGCGATGTCGGAGCAGGAGCCTGCTCCAGAGAGCAGGGACCCGTGCCAGATACACCAGGCAGATGAGCTCCTGCTGCATCAGGCATGGGCGACCTTCAGGAAGGCAGACAGGGATGTGCAGCAGAGATGAAGAAGAAGCACATCATGGAGCTGCCTGCCCCGGGAGAGCCTGGGGTGTGCCAAGGAGAGGAGAAGTCTCATGGTCCTTCCGGCTTCCAGGATATTTGGGCTAAACGTCTTTGGATAATCCCAGGGCAAACACACGTATTCATAGCTGGAACTATGTCCTGGTGCCTGGGTGGGGGCCCTCCAACCAGAAACACGGGTGGGAGAGCCTGGGGCAAAGCAAGGGGAGGCTGTTTAGGAGGGGCTTACTCCAGAGGGATGGAGCAGGTGGGTCTCCAGCTCGGTACAAAGTTGCTGTGGGAGGAATTCACCCGAGATTCACCTTTCATCCTCGCCGTTGTATCAGTAGAGACGCTGCAAGACCCTGAGTCACAGGGTGCCACCAGGTAGACACCCACCCCGTGAGGTTGCACCCATCCCAGCTGGATGCTCCTCATACCTCCTGCTGGGCTGGACCCACTGATAACAAGCTCCACCTTGCTAATGGAGCATCCATGGAGCGAGCCTTGATGCGGGTCTTGTCCCCAGGTCATGGGGCAGCCCTGGGGAAGGCTCTGCTGGTTGCTGAAGCCCTGGTGGATACCTCAGGACATGGGGCTTGGTCACAGCCAGCTGGACCAGGGGCAGATGCCCCACCTCGGGGTGTCCCCTGCTCTGCAGACCTTGCTGAGGGTGTGATTTACCCAGGAGAGAAGCTGCAGGCTGAATATGGATCAAAATGATACAGGAGGTCAAACAAAGGGGGCTACTGCCTTTTCCTGGTCCTAAACTCCCTGAATAGGAAACGCACCCTACCTCCAGGAGCTTAAAGTCTAAATCATATATAAAGCCATGTTTGTTGTCATTATCGTCTGTTCAACATTCACCAGTGCACTGGGCTTTTCAGAAAACAGAACAGATATTTCCCCCAAATGTTTATGGCTTGGATTTAGATGGGGCCCGGGGATTTGGGGGGCTGCACGAGCCTGCTGGCAGGCAGCCACGTACCAGCTCCGGTCACAGATCCGTTGAGATGAACGCGGGGCTTCAGACTTGGCCTCTAAATCTTTTATCTGATTCCCAAACCACTTTTCTCATCATAGATCAATTTCACTTCCATTTGGGTTTAATTATTCCAGTTCTGACAATGCAATTCTAAAGAAAACATTTTGTTTATTCCAGTTTTACAGGAGAAACTGTTTCTGTCACTTGCTATTAATTGTGTCTTCAGAGAAGAGTTAAAGTGGGGGAAGTTCACCCGGATTATTTTATTCGAAAATAAATGTTTCCGATTTGGTTTAAAAGACAACAGCTCAGGATCGGTATTATTTTCTTGTAGTAAAATGCAAAATCCAGAAAAAAAAGAAAAGAAAAGAAAAAAAGTAAGGGGGAATTGCTTTGAAAGTGTTTGCAGCCAACACTTCTGTCAGAGGCTTAAACTGTCCTGCTGTCTCTCTGCCCGCCTGTTTGCTGTCTCCAGTCAGCTAGAATATGCTGACCACTTCCTACTAGTCTCAACAGAGACATTAAAATGCCAAAAAAAAAAAAAAAAGAGTTTTATTCTTGCAAGAAAATGTGTGAAGGGGCAGAGACCCACGCTTGGGCTGCCACCAAGAGAGAACCTTCAGCGTGCTCAGCCCCCTTGCCAGACACCGAAAAGCCACAGAAGAGGACCGGCACCCCACAGGCTATCTGGGGACAGAGCCCTATCCTGGGCTCGTGGGGGGCCCATGGGGTCTGAGCAGTGGGGCTGGTGGAGCTTAGGTGGGGATGGGACGGAGTCCCCACCGTGCTGCACCCCGGGAGGCTGGAGAAGGGATTTGCAGCCCAGAAGCTTGGGGCAGGCTCTGACACCGTGGGGATACGGGGCAGGGATTTCTGTGGTGGAGCCGTTCCCCATGTGTGTGCATGTGTAAGGCACCAGCAGGTCTCCGCCAGTCCCGGCTCCTCCCTGGACTTAAGGCAAGCTGGGACTGTGCCGGACCAAGCCTTGGCTTGACCCAGAGCTGCTCGTTCCCAGTCCAGGAGCACTTTGGGACAGGAGCAGGAGAAATGTAGGTCTGGGGATGTCAAGGCACAGGGGCAGAGGTGTCTCTGGAGCTTGGGGGGGGATATCAGTGATATTCAGACCTGGGAGCTCCATCCCAGCTGTGGTAAGCAACTCCCAAAAGGTAAATCTGAGCAAATAATGCCAAACCTGGAAGGATTTGCCCTTTTTTGGAGTGCTCTGCTTGCAAAGCACGTGCGTACTTAGAAAGAGCTCCAGGGTGTGTTGCAACATCTGCCACATTTGGAGCAAGTCTTGAACACTTCAGTCCCCTCTGATGACACTGTCCAGGAAATGACAAAGCTTTTGAGAAACAAGCGGGTTGGGGTTTGGTGAATCTCAAGTTGTTGCACAGATTTTATTTTATTTTTTTTTTAATTTTTTGCATGTGGCTTGCTGAATCACAGCAAAAACATACAACATCCTGCCACGGCTCTTCTTGTTTCTCTGACACTTCTGGCACTAAAATCTGACACCACAGCAGATTCCAAGGCTCAATTACATCCAGGTTTGCCCCATGCTTGAGGAATCTGGGTTTGGTGCCACTGCTTCCAAGGTTATTAGCAGCTAGATGGTGATTTTAGGAAGCAGCTCCTCCCAAAACGTGGTGCTTTCACCCTTGGGCTGTGCTGCAGTGGCCTCCTGACCCCTGGGGATGTACACCCTGGGGATGGGGGCAGTCTCACTGCTTGTGAAAAGCTTTCTTCCACACACCTTACCCACATGCATCCCCTCTGCTCGTGGAGTGTCTGGTAGGGATAGAGAAATCTGCTGCTGCAGGGTGTTGAGGTCAGTTTCCAGCTTGCACTGGACTCACTGTCCTAGGTGCAGGCATGAGCAGGGGTTTTTCTGAGCAGCACCAGGAAAAAGAAAAGAAAACATTGGTGTTCTTCCAGTGGCTAATGGGTAGGTATTAATCTGTTTTGTATCTTTGGTACAGGAGACATTTTATGGGGTTATAACTTTTAAAACAGAAAACTGGGAGTCTGTGAGCCAAACAGAGGGCATGCCCCAGGCACGGTTACACTTAAAAGGATTCCATATTAGATTTATTCATATTTACTTTACACCATATTCAGAGGAATCTCTAGAAATTATTTTGTTCCAACCTGGACCTGTGAACAGCAAAATGCAAGACTGGGGTTAATGCAGTGCTTTTGTGAGAGCAATCCTTGCCGCTCCGAGGCACGTGGCACCTAGCAGCACTGCTGCTGCGAGTCTGAGCCCAAAGCCGAGCACCGGGACTCAGGGCAGGGACTGGAGCCGAGGCAGGTTCGGACAGAGGGTTTGGTTCAGAGGAGCCGTGCCTCCAAGGGAGTCTGCGGGAGATAGTGGTGACCTTCAAGGAGCGGCATGGGGCCCCTACCGGGGTGCCGGGAGCAGGCAGGGAGATGCAACGTGGGAGCTGCGACCTGCAGAGCCAGGCGGGGGAAGACAAGCCAGACATCTGGTCCAGCAGCTGTCAGAGCGGCTCCTCATCCTGCAAGCGGGTTTAGACGAGCCATGGAGCCTTGCCAGGAGCTGTGTGGGCTCACGAATTCCCCAAAAAGGCAATGCTGGGGCACTGACCCCTTCAGGAGGGAGGAAGGTTGGAGGTGCTTGCAGCTCACCCATGTGATGGCCCTCTGGGAGGGTGGCAGGACAGCTTGGTTTCCCCAGGGAACCCCAAACCGTTGCATGGCCCTAAAGCATGCCTGTGCATTGTGTTCCCCTTGCTGGGGAAGAGCAGAGCACAGGAATGGAAGCAAGGGCAATGGGTTAGGCAGATGTCTTCTGCAGGGCCCCCAGACAGAGCCAGCAACACCTGGTGCCTCTCCTGCCTCCAGAACCAAGGCCACTGCTTTGTTTCAGCACCTCAGCCAGGCTCGCCAGCAAAGAGAAATGTCCCAGCGGGGCAGAGACCCTGGGGCAGTGCGGTAGGTGGGATCTGACACTAAATACTGCCACACTTTGTCCTTCCTTAGCATCTGTTAATAAATTAATGTATTTGCCTTTCTCCTGAAAATCACTGCTGCACCAGCAATGAAGACTCAGGAGCCTTCATCGCAGAGCTTGATCTTAAAAAAACTGTGTGCAAAAGCTGAAACGTGGGAATTCCTGACCGGGAAGCGGGAGGGGGCTGCCAGTTCCTATCAGCCACCAGCCGTCGTGGCATGTGCAGAAAATGCTGATTTCCTCCAGGACCTTCGCACATCAGCGTGGGTGAAGCAGCTCATTAAAGCAACTAATTGCTGCAGTCAGTTGTGACATGAATTTTTCAAGGTTAATTTAGCTTAGCACTGAGAGTCCTCCATTTATCTCCAAAGAGGGCGAACCACACCTGCCAGGCAGCCACCCCTCTGCTGCATCTCCCCTCTGCAGACCCTCCAGGGCCAGGAGATCCAATTCGGAGCATCCTCAGGGACCGCTGTGAGGGACCGTGGGGGAAACCCCACCCAGGGAAGGCAAAGGTGTGGTACCACAGTGCTGTGCTTGATGTGTGCACCAGCCTTGCTTTGTCCTGAATGATTCCTTCAAGAGTCCTTTCAGCCGTTTGTACAACTTACAGGAACACTGGGGAAAGCAGGGGCTGAAACGTGAAGAGTTCACTAAAACTTCCAGGTTCAACTCCCTTATCCCATCACCCCCTAACCATAAAGTTTCCATAAAAAATTCTCCCCACTGATGGATTCCCAGGTGGTATTAAAGATAGCGGTAACCCTCTGCTGGGTCTTGCCGGAACTATTATGGTGCTTGGTGTTGGAATCCTTTTCTGCTCCCTTAAAGACCAAAACAAGACCAGAGAAGGAAGCCAACACCCGTGCCTTCTCCTGCGGTGGTGTTTCAGGCTGGGCTGTGGGTGGTTGCACCAGAATCTGCCCTCCTTTTTGGAAAGTCCGTACTAACCAGGCAGTGCTGGGGGTTTGGTGTGTGGCCCACCGAGAGATGAGGCCACGCAGGAGAAATGGGGATCTGTGTCCATCTGCCCTGGTGGTCACCCACAGCACGTCACCAACCATGTCCCCCCAGGAGACATCTGCAGAGCCCAACCTCGCCAAATTCTGGGTGCGGTGGGGCTGAGAGTTGGGTCACTGGGGGCACCCCAAGCCCTGGCTCCCACAAACCTGCCCCCTGCCCCTGGAGGAGGTGTGCGGTGCTGAAGGGAAGACCACAATGGGGCTCACCCCACGTCAGCAAGGGCCTTCTTGGCACCCACCGCAGGCAGGGAAGGGAAATCGGCTGTTTAATGAACGTATCCTGTGTTTACGGAGAACCTGCCAGCTATGACAATCCAGATGTTTCCTGTCTCTCTGCATCTGCAAAGAGCCATTTGCTGGCTAAAAGTGGTTCCCACCACGAAGCTGCACATCGGGGCTTCAATCCTGCAACCAGAGGCAGCGGCCGACCTCCAGCACAAGGGACGTGCGCGGACAGGGTCCGTCCCAGCCCCTTGGGGGTTGGTGCCCCTCTGTGGGCAGACCCGGGGAGCAAAGCTGAGCCCAAAGGCTGCTACAGGCTGGGATGCCTGGGCCATGATGGGAGTGAGCCTCCTGGTGAGGGACGGGGCCGTGCAGGATGTGGTGCTCTGCGGGGAGTCAGGAAGAGCCCAGGTGGGAGCAGGATGGGAGGATGCAACCCTCATCTCTGTCCCCCTTTGTGGAGTCTCTGCCTTTTCCTTCTCTGCCTGACAGCCTGGACCCCTGGAGTCTAGTGTTGATGCCTCTTCTGGTTAAAAGCTGTTTAGGAAGCAGATGAGGCTCAAGGTTCAAGTCCTCTTCTGTCTAAGGACAACCTCCAGGCTAGGCTGGGTAACAACATTCTCCTCTTCTTTGTCTGGGCAAGCCAGTGTGCCACGGACACCAAAGGGTGGTAGCACAGTCACAAGGTGATGCCATTGGGAAACTGAAGAAGAGCCCTTCCTATAGGCCTTCCTACAGCCTTCCTATAGGCCTTCCCACAGCCTTCCCATCGCCCAGCAGCTAGGCAACTGCCAAGTGGGCCTCCTGGGTGCTGATCCCTTTCCTCTAGGACGAGTTATGTGAACAGATTCAACTATTTTTCCAGTCTCAGGACCAGAATCTTGTCTGGAGATGCAGCTCTGCCTAGCCAGACTCTGACTGGGGGAGCTGGGCCCAGGTCCCCAGGCAGTCTGGGCTCTCCCACCCCAGGGCTGTTGTTGGCAGCTCCCAGGGAGGACCCCGCTGTGCCTCCCACAGAGCTGGGCTCTCTGAGGCTCACAGGCCACGGAGGTGGGTAGGCAGCCAAGTCCTTTTAGTGCTGCCCTGAGCAAGGCCCCATGGCTAGTCCTCTTTAAATACAAGACTTGATGTCCAGAGGGCCTCTGGTCTAACCCCTGCTCTTAGTGGGGTCAACACAGTTCAGCTGGCTGAAGACTGCGTTCAGGATATCTGCATGGATGGAGACGGATGCTAGCTGTGAATCCCCCTCCACCTTCTCTTCTCCAGGCTGAACAAATTCAGTTCTCCCAGCCTGTTCTCATGGGCCCTGTGCTCCAGGTCCCCAGCCACCTCACAGCCTTCTCCAGCTTGTCAGGGCTGCTCCTGGGCCCCCAAACTGCACACACAAATTGGGAAGTGGCACCACAAGTGCCCAGCAGAGGACAGCAAGTACCAGGGAGGTAAGAAGATGCTCTGCAGTCTTCCTCAATTACATGTGTGGAGCCTCTTGGGGACCACAGGAGTACAAAGAAGGGACCATGGCACAGGTCACTGAGCAGCCAACTCCTGAGGAAGGGCATTCGGGATGGCTATCTTTCAGCCAGTGCAATATCACCAGTGTTCTCTAAATGGGATTGATGGGATTGTGTGAAAAGTCTTGCAGAAAAAAAAAAAAAAAAAAAAAAACTATTTTTCATCTCAATTTGCAATGCCAAATGAGCAGGGCACCAAATGGCGTGGAAACACTGACTGTTTTGCTTTGCTTTGCGATTTAATAGCGAAAACCCAGAACTCCCTCTTTGCCTGCGTCTCCTTTTCCTTTCCCATCTCGTCAGCCTTCCAGCAGTCTGAAGCAGTTCTGGAGCCCGTGGTGGATTTTCCCCTCTGCTGAAGGGTCCCACCACCATGACCACCCAACTCACTGCACAGGGCCCCTCCTCAGTGCCTTGGGCTGTTGCCACCTGGGCTTTATGCAGACTGCAGAGCTGCAGCGAAGGACAGGCCCATTTTGTCAGCCCCCAAGGAAGAGCGGTGAGCTGGGCAGGGGAACCAGACACCTGCAGCCCCAGGGGATGGGAAGATGGCAGCAGACAGCCTCACGGACACGTCAGATGCTGCACAGTGTGACCTGGGTCAGAGTGCCAGGGCTGGGCCAACTGACCCCAAGAGGACAAAGCATGGAAGTCCAGGGCACCTGTGAGCCACCTCCCAGCCGGGACGTCACTGGTCGGTGAGCAGGGGCGCCAGTTGCTGGCCTGGAGCTGGGCAGACTGAGCAGCAAGGAGCCAGGATTCTGGTTTCTGTCACACTGTGTCAGAGCCTTCCCCAGGGATGAAAACAAAATGCAGTGCCAGGAGAAACCTGTTCCTTCTAATGGGAGGGATCTCGGTCAGCAGGTTGGCTGGCTGCTGTCACGGCACCTTCGGCACCGACCTGGGCACGTGGTGGCACTGGGTTCCCTGCTGTGGTACCATGCAGCCGGCAGAGCCTGGCCTGATGGAGCTGCTGTCCTGCAGAGGAGCTCCCAGAGCTGTGTCTGTCCTTATCTGCATTCCTCGCTGCTAATGAAGTGGTAGGCTCGGGGCTGATAGAGACTTTTCAGCTCCCGATTTCCTCCTCACATCCCTTGAGCAGCATCCATCGCCTTCCTGACTCCGGTTCCTGTCCAACAGGACCCCTGGGGTGGGTGGTGTACGAGCACAGCCAGGTCCTGCCGGGGCTGACCGCGGCTCCTTGTGCAATGCATGGTGCCAGGAGCGAGTATTTGCTCTGATGTCTCATGTGCTGCCATGCCAGGACAGGTTCTGGGTAAGGCTCCTCAGCAAGGACTGCTGCCTGAGCTGTTTCATGATGAACTCCCTTCCTCCCAGCGTGGAGGCACAGAGGGAAGTTCACTCCCCACAGGCTGAAGTGACCCAGGTTCAGCCCTGCACAGCCCCAGCTAACTTCCCCTGAGGCCTGAGGGAAGGCTGGCTTGTCACCAAGGGACCCAGTGCCACCTCTCTGTGCCCTGGCCCCGGAGGACACAGGACAGGTACAGTGAGCAGGACAGCCCCCAGCAGTCCCAGGGGCGATGCATTGGGTATTCAGTGGACAGCTTCAGGTCATGGTTGGGCACAAAGGAGCTTGCCTCTGTTGCCCTCCGTTTTGTGCCTCTCCTCCCTGTCCCTCTCTGTCTCTGCAAGCCCTGGCCCGGATACAGGACTGCCCTGTCCCTCACTGCCCTGTCCCTCGAGGCCCTGGATGATACCATTGCCCTGGGACCCTTCCCAATTGTGGGAGCACCGCGGGCTCCAGCACTGCTGTGGGGCTGCAAACCCCTTGATTTTGCTCCAAATGACTTCGGGATTGCACCCTACATCGTTCATTTACTACCCAAGGTGTGGGCAGCTCTGTGATTCCCAGCCCTCCCTGCTATCCATCTGTCTGTCCATCCTGGCCGGCAGCAGGGCAGAAACCAGCTCCCTCCCCTGGCACAGCAGACACACCAGACTGGACACCAAGGATGCCCCAAATGCCTCAAAACCACAGGAGGTGAAAAAATCTGTGGGGATGGAAGCCAAAACTGGACAATTTAGCCACTGTTGCTGGAGCTGCTTGCTCAGAGCCAGCTCTCCGTGCTGGTGGGCATGGATTTGGCCCCCGCCTTTGTGTCCTACCTGGGGCCAAGCAAACACACACAGCAATGGGTCGGGGTTCTGCCATTGCACCCTGACAAAAAGGGGGTTCAACTCTGGAGCAAAAGCAAAGAGAACGGGAGGCAGGAAGTCGGGAAGGAGAGACAAAGGCAAGAGCTGCAGTCTGGCAGCGGGAGTGCTGTGCTGGGGAAATCCTCTGATTTACGGCGAGAGGCCTGCGAGTGGGGCACACAGCCCCGAGCAGGGCCGGGAAGCGGCCGCTCCCTGCGCTGGTTCCCCCGGTGCTTCCCCAGGACAGGCGGGTGGGAGCCACAGGGCTGCCCTGCTCCTGCGGGGGGCATGGGGACGATGCGGGGCTGCACGCTGCGGCGGGTGTCCCTGGCCGGCTGCAAGCACAAACCTGGTTGCTTGTGGAGGCACGTGCCAGAAGCAGGGCAGCAGTACCGCAGCAGCAGGTCCTGAACCCAGGTATCTGCTCCCCTCTCCGCTCGGACCCTCCAGTGAGGACAAGAAGTGCCGTGGGGAAGCCGTAGCCACACAGGGCCCCCTCCGTGTCCTGCAGATGTGGCGGGTTGCAGTGGCCACATTGTGTTCATGGCTGGGTCTGAGCCCCTTCAAACGATCCCCTTCCAAAACAGACGTTTCACACCTCTTTGGGCTCCTGCTCTGGGGGTGACCTGGTGCCAGGCAAGGCTGTGGGACGTGGGCTTGGCTTTCCTCCTCCCCGGGGCTTTGCAGCCCCACAGCCTGCCTGCGGAGACCTTGCGCTGGATTCCATCCTCTTGCCTGTCTGGGCCCCCTCCAAAGAAGTGCAGTAAATGTCACTGCTGGGGTCCCTGGGAAGTGGGAGCATTTGTGCACACTTGTAGGCAGTATTCCCACTCAGAAACATCCGTCTGGTGCGTCCTGCCCCTGCTCACCCTCGGTGCAGGCTCCCAGCCCCAGCAGCGCTGGCTTTGCAGGTTCCGGGGCTCAGCACCTGCTGAGGCTTGGGGAGTGGGCTCCGTGCCTCCAGGTGGGCTCCCCAGATCAGTGGGAGTCTGCTGAAAGTGAGATCTGAGGAGCTTGGGCTCGGGGCTGTGATGTCTTGGGAAGGAATGGGCTCCGCTCCAGCTGGGGGGCTGCTCCCTAGTACTGGGGACATGCTGGCACCTGCTGGGACCCCACGTCCTGGGGCTGCTGGGTACAACCAGCGTCCCTGGAGCAATTTTCCTCCCGGTTTGGAAAGCTGAGCTGAAGGGGCACGGAGCTGCCTGCCCAGAAGAGACAGGAATGTGCTGTGGGTTTTCCCCTGCCTGCATCCGTGGGTCACTCCCAGCTCTCACAACAGGCTCAGCACTTTGGAAGCAGGATTTAGCCACAACCCAGAACGCATTACCCAAAAGGCAAACAACAAACACATTCTTCTCCTGAATTCCTGGCCTCCTTCTGCTTCTGACCTCCTGGACAGGCCCTGGCAGCTTGCGTGCCTGCAGAAAGGTTGGCTTGGTCTCCTTCAGCCTTCTCTTGCAAGGTCGCACCCGGCATGAGCAGCCTCCTGGGGGGCCGAAGGTCACTCTGCTACCAGGGGCAGGGGCACCGGGCATGTCTTGCTTCCCTATTTAAGGGTAGGGAGACATGAAATGTTCTCCTCTGCCCTTTGCTCCTAGGCAGGTCCCTCCCTGGCCAGCTTTGTGGCTTGCTTGAAGGATTCAGAGGGCTTGGGGGATTTCATTTCAACGTTGGGTTGCCTTGGTGCCTAGCCCTGCTCCTCAGCTTGGGTCTGCCAAGCTCTTTGCTGCCTCTTGCTCCTCCTGAGAGCCTTCGCCAAGTGTCCTGGGTGTCCTGGGGATATGTTCCCTGTAGCCCCTCCAGCAAGCCTGGGGATTGGAAGTCAAAGCAGCACGCAGACAGCATCAACCCAGGGCTCAGCCCAGGGAGCCACATCCCTCCTGGTCTCAGCAGAAGTTGGAGGGGAGATGCTGGATGCATCTCGGCGTCTTCCAGAGCTCAGCAGAGCAAGTCAGGCCCCCACTCTTCCCTTGGCCTTAGCCTAACCTTGGTGGTGCTGAGCAGTGCCCAGAGATCCTCGCTGTCTGTGCTGCCCCAGGAGCTGAAGTTCCCACCGGGACCTGATGCAGACCCACTGTCGGAGACTCCAACCTCACCCTGGAGGCAGAGATGAGCTGACACCATCCCCACGAGCTGCTGTGCTCCTCTCGGGGTCTGTTGCTTGCCCAGATGATGAGTTTTTTGCATTGCCTCATCTTGGCCAGACTTTTATGGCTGGCTGGGGACTTGGGCTTGTTCTGAACTCTTCTGCCCTGCGCATAGTTTGAATTTCCTTGCTGTGATTCAGGGGACATGCTGAACTCTGTGGGATGGGACCTCCTTGCCTTCCCTTAGCCGCCCCCCGGCCCCCCCCCCCCCCCCCCCAGGGGGCACAGACCCCTCCAGGGGCGCCCATGGTGCTTCCCAGGGCTCCTCATGGTGGTGGCCAGCTCCTTGGGATGCCACCATGATGAGACCTGGGGCTCTGGAGCACATCCCTGCCTGCTGGCAGGGCTCAGCATCTCCTGCAGGGTGGTGGCAGCAGCTCTGAGGCACGTCCATGCCCACCCCCCATCCCAGCCCTGCTGCCACCCGACCTATTCGCCCTTCCCCAGCACAGGCAGCAGCTGGGTTTCCACCTCATCCCTTGCTTTCCATGAGGTGGGAGACAATGTCCCCCCAAATCCTGCTGTCCCCAGCTTGTACCAGAGCAGCTCCTGCAACGAGCAGCTGGGATATGGAGGATGTGCCTGGGGATGGGACACTGAGCACGGACTGGGCACCAGTTCCTCCTCCCAGCTCCCCCAGCTTGCCTGCATCCACGTGGCTTCTGGCATGCTGGCCAGGCTGGGTGCTCCCCTGCCTTCCCCTTCCAGTCAGGCTGAGGATCAGCACTCAGCACTGGCCATTTTGTCTCTTTTGGCTCCCTAGCATGGGAAACGTTTTGTTTTCGGGCAGGATTTCAAGCGCTCACATCTCCCAGACACGTCCGTCCTCCCAGCAGAGAGCGGCTGAGGAGGGAAGGAGCCGGGGAGCTGTGGGGAGGCCCTGGCCGGGGGCCTGCCCCATGGTTCCGAGTGTGGCCCTGGTTTATTTACGAGTGCGAGGATCTGAAACGTGGAGGCGGCCAACAGAGGAGGCTCGGCATCCTGACAGCCCCGTGGGACCCCACCCGAGGCTGCTGGTGCTCAGAAGGGTAGGGAACACATCACAGAGCCCAGACCAGCCCGGCACCATCAGCTAGCATGCAGGCTCAATGGGCCGGGGGTTACTTGTCCAAGAGCTGCAGTCTCTCTCTCTGCCCCACGGATGCTCAGCTGGGACAGGCACCCACGGACCTGGGCTGCTGATGGAGCATGTCCCTGCCCCACGGCCTGGGGGACACGGGGAAGGGCAGCAGGGCCGGCCGTGTGCCTGCCAGTGCCAGGCATGCCGCTCTGCTCCTGGGGCTTTTCTGGCATCTTTCCTGTCCTGAGGCAGAAGTACAAAACTCTTGGTGCAAATGAAACTTGCCTTTTGCCAAGCATCTGTACAGAGACGGTGGTCCTGAGGGGAGTGCTGCCTCGATAACGCCAGTGGGGTGCAAATTTAGGGGTGAGAAAAAAGCAACCTGCAAACCTCAGGCCAGTGGTGCTCTTAAATGCAAGTCAGCCAGGTGTCTACCCAGGAGCTGATGGTGTCCTTGGTCCCCACCATGGAGACCTGGGATGGAAATGGGACATGTGAAGTTCCTGGTGGCTGCCAGCTGTTCCCAGAGGACAAGACAGGAGCCTGGAGGAATCCTTTGTGCTCCCAGACCCCTTTTCCTGCCACCCAAGGAGTGGTGGGAGCAGCCCCAGCCTCAGCCCGGCCTCCAAGCTACAGCACCGCAGGGCCAGCAAGCAGGGAAATGCTCCCAGGCTGTCTGAGCTGGTTGCTGCAGGATCTCAGGAGATGGACGGGTTGGAGGAGAGACCAACAGAGGATGTGGCTGCGGCTGCCCAGGGGGACGGAACAGATACAGCTGTGCACGAGGACACAGCCTGTCTGGAGAAGGACTGTGCCCACCACCAGACCCCCCTTCCCAAAGGCCTCCGAGTTGTGCATTTCCCAGCACATCTCATCACAGCAGAGTTCATTAGCAGTGCTGCCAGCTAATTAACCTGAGCTCTCAGCGTGAGCTCCCATAAAACTGCCTTAATAGACTTGCAGCTGTACACTTTGGAAAAAGGACCAGACAGGAGGAAGCCCCCACCACCCCGCCCTGGGGGTCCTTCCCTGTGACAGCCCCTGCAGGGGTGTCGCTGTGCTGCCCTCACACAGGGAATTACACAAGTGCAGGTACTTGGTGGGTGAACTTTTTTGAGGGAAGAGGTCTCCGTCCCTTCCCAGGGGGGCTCTCCCCACAGACCATGCACTGAGCTCCCAGCTCCATGGGATCCTCCTGGCTCCCCCCTTACCAGTTCATTTTCATGGCGTTGTGGGGTTTGGTGGCAACTGCTTTTGGGACAGGATGGGGGGATGAAGAGCAAGAGAGGAGGGGATGGAGAAATCACCTTCCAGTATGGGGTCAGGAACCAGGGGGAGAAGAGAGCCCAGTACCCGGGGAGCCCAGGTTGGCCCCCACACCTCCATGGGACCTCCCAGATCCCAGGAACAGCCTGGACACCTCACTGCCAAGGTCACTGGGAGGGGACAGCAAGGTCTGGAGACTCAGAAGTGGAGGAGGGGAAGGAAAGGGATGGGAGGAAGGGAGGGCTGCAGCCCTGTATCAGACCTGTGTCCTGCTCTGCCCCCAGTTCCCTCAGCTCCACCAAGGGAAGGACGGAGGTGCCTTTGCTCAGTGCCCCCCTTGGCTGAGCTTCGTCCATATGACTCAGAGCCCGATGGAAGAAGTTGAAGATATCCAGATTGCCCAGTCTGGGACACATTCTTCCCTGCCGGGCTCTGAGAGCCCAGATCTATGTGCAAAACCCATCCGCTGGCTCAGCCTGGGCAGCCACATGTTCCCTGAGCGCCGTGGACCACAACGCATCAGCCCACCTGCCCTCTCCATCTCCAGGGCAGCACGAAGCCCTGCAGGTCACACCTCCACCTGCAGCGTGGCAGGACCTGTCCTCGGGGGCTCTGCAGAGAGATTTGGGAGATTCGGGGCTCTCGGTGACATACCAGTACGTGCTGGGAAGGCACAAGCCTGGGCCAGCTGGTGCAAGAGGAGCCGTGTGTTGCCGCAGACCAGCACTGCTCCCTCTTCAGAGCACGTGTGAGATTCTGGGGGGTGCTGAGCCCCAGGGCTGTGTGCTGGAGGAGACAGCTGTGGAAACCAGAGCTGGTTCCTCACCCCAGTGCCCACCGCCCCGGGTGCGCGCCTCGGCTCCCGTCTCCTCCTCGCTGCTCAAAGCCTCTGCTATTTTTCCCCGAGCCTGGGGATGGCATCACCTCCTCACTGTTGTGAGGCGTGCTGAGGAGCTGGATGCACGCAGCTTCCCCTGTCCTCGCTGCCAGCCCTGCGGAGCCCTGCTGAGATGGAGAGGGTGTGGATGGGGCTGGTTCATGTAGAAAACAGAACGGCGCCACTTCCAAATCAGAGCTCTTCGCTCATTTTCAGCTTAAATAAGGGCTGAGCAGGGGAAAGGTGCACAGGCAAATTTTGTCTGAAACAAGAGGATTCAAAGCCCAAGGACAAGAGCTGTGGGGTACAGACAGCAAAGAAACATCAGCTCGCAGGAACCCTCCTGGAAGGGGTCTGGGGGGGGCACGGAGGGCAGGAGAGGTGGCAGTGCTGAGCAGGATTTCAGCTCAGCACCAGGAGAAGTGATCACAGCATGGAAGGATGTGTTGGGAGAGGTGCCGGGGGCTGCACAAGCCCTCAAACACTGGGGAAGAACTGCACATGAGCAAACCTGAAAGTGGAGGGGTAGCAAAGCGAGGGGGATGTGATGGAAGAGCAGAGGCTGCTGCGTGCAGGGGCACCGCAGGCAGGAGGAAGGACACCTGCAGGGAGGAAGATGAAGAAGAGCTTCAGCTCGCTGCTCAGTGGGGAAGGAGAGCTAACAGAGGGGGATGCAGGGAATGCAGAAGAATTTGGTGGTTTCTTTTTTTAGCTTTAATCCTCATAGAAATCCAGACGTGACCAGAGAGTTAATGAAAGGGGAAGAGAGAAAACAGGCAGAAGAGAAGAGGTAGGATTAAAGAAAGGTGGATACATGGGATGTGCTCATCGTGGGGACCTAGGGGAGCTCATGGGGATGCTTCAAAGTGGGCATGATGAAAAGCAGAAAACCTGGCCAGAAAAAGGAGAGGGACCACGAGCCCATCATCAGAGTGACATTGGACCAAGTCAGGAGGGATTATTAAATGGTTTCTAAATGGATCAGTTCACTCCAAATGAATCTTGTGTCCTCATTTTTCAGGCCTGATGACCCGGTGTAAAGCAAGAAGTGATGCTGCGAGCTGTATCAGCATGTTGGGCGGCTGGGCATGTCCAAAGAGCATACAGGAAGCCCAGCCCCAGCATCAGCCCTGCTTGGGGCAGATCTCCAGGCTGGAGGCAGCAGCCTGAAGCACGGCCACTGGGGCACGACCAATCTCCTGCCCTTCTGCAAGCATGGCCCCACTCCTGGGCACAATCTTCATCCGTGCAGGTGCTCTATGGGCTCTAGAGCTGCTCTTTTACTTTGTCCGTGCTGTTTTCCAGGCAGTTGGTTCCAGGTCAGGGATACCCAGACACTTGTGCCAGCGTGGGGGTGTGAAGGGCTGGGAATGAGCAGCTGAGGGTGAGGGGCCAGGCTGTGTCTACAGAAGAATCACGGACGGATTATGGCAGCTTAACACATCCATCAAAACCTGGTTTGGTTGCAGAGATAGCTCAGTCAAGGCTGCTGGGGCTGGCCCTGGGTTTCTGGGCTGTACGTACCCTCCTGGATTTGGGTGGTGCAGCTGCAATGCACGAGTGTATGTGTGTTTGGGCTTTACGGGGTTGCAAGCACTCAGGGTGAGAAATGCAGGTCTGGAGGTGATGGGGACTGCATGGGCACAGCCTGGGGATGGCGGCACTGCCTGTGTGTGTGCAGGGAGGTGCTGGGGGGCTCACAGGACGAAGAGGAGTCTGCAGTGCCTAAAAACAAAATTGGGCAAAACTGTGCATTTGCAGGGTCTAATTCTGAAATCCTTCTGTCGTTCACTCGGGACTGATTTCAGCAGGATTTGTGCTGAGGAGTGAGAAGGGATCTGGTGCACAACTACAGGGCAGCATGAAAGGACCTGAGAAGGCTTCTGCACCATTGTAGGGATTCGTGGGGAAAGCCTGGTGTCCTGGCAGGTATCAGGCCCTGAGCATCCCCTTTCCAGAGGTGACCCCAGCCTGCAAGCAGCTCCCGTATCACTGCATCCTCCCCCGGGGCTTATGTCCAGCATGGTGGGACAGAGTCAGACCTATCTGGGCTGCAACGGAGGATGAGGCAACACCGTAGACAGGGCTTTGCTGGCTGACCACGTAGCTTGCTTTGCCAGCACTCAGAAGAGCCCCAGCTGCACACAAAAATGTGCCTTCCTCAGCAACTGGGAGCAGCAGCAGAGCCTCGTGGCTCAGGGAAACATCCTGCCCTGCACATCTGGGTTTAGGCGACGTGATTCAGGCCAGAGTTGGTCTGAGCCGTGCTGCAGCACCGAGGGCCAGGTGGCTCTGAACACTGCGAGGAGCCTGAGCCTTTATCCACACTTTGGGCGTCCCCAGAGGGACTTCACGTATCTCAGCTCTGGGCCTCTCTGGGAGCTGCAGCACAGCTGAGCCACCCAGGAACCCCCCTGTGGCTGTCCCTGGGCTCTGCCCGCACCAGGGCCCTATTCCTCCTCCTGCCAGCACCGCTGTGCTCTGAAGGGCACTCACGGGTCCCTCTGCAGTCCCACCTGTGCCCAGGCCTCCTCTGAGGCTCGGTGGAGTCAGGTGTGATCTGGTGCCACCAGGCCTGGCAGAAAGGTTTTCAAAGCCCCAGAGAAAGAATTAAGCCAGGGCTGAGTGCTTGGGAAAGGGCTTAGAGCTCCTCTTGGTTACCCAAGGGCTGAACCCATCCTGAGAGATCCGAGAACCTAGGGCCTTGCAGTTATCCTGCTGTGTGTCTGAGCTCCCGTGGAACTGTGATCAAACCTTTGATGGGGAAGAAAAGAGGGCAAGACCTTCCCAGCAGCCATGGTAGGAGAGGCAACTTTGACTGATGCAAGAGCGCAGGAAATTTGTTATCTCTGCAGCAATTCGATGTGCTGGAAAACAGCTGAGTGTGGGAGCTGGGGGATTGATTCATGGTGGGTCTCTCTGCCCAGATGAACATTCAGGATCAGATCACCATCCCTGTCTCCATGTTGGGCAGCTTGAGAACTGCCTCAGGCTGGTACTGTGGCCAGGACTAGGCTCACACAGGCAAAACTGTTCTAAGACAAAAAGGAGACCCTTTATTTTCACAGAGATGCTCCCGCTGCATTCCTGATGCTGCCACAATGCTGGCAGGTGCCCTGGATAGGCCGTGCAGGGAAGCAGAAGCTTCCAGAAGGTGCTTTGGGCATCAGAAGGGTTATTCCCTGGCAGTGTTTACCCCCTCACCAGCTACAAAGGGACCTTGGGGTGCCCTGTCCCATGGGGATGTCTCCACTGAAGACATCTACCATGACTTTGGATAATTACCCTTAAAACTTGCCATTTGCAGACACAACCCAGACTCCAGCTTGAATTGAGAGTAAGGGGCAGTTTGCTGCCCAGAAACCCCCGGGAAGGGGCAGAGGCACCTGCCTGGGAGAAGAGGCAACATCTGGAGGCTGGAAGCAGAGCCAGCCCGCTCTGCCAGGCATCACACCCTCCCCATCACACAGCAAGTGAATAAACCCATCTTAACAGGGTCCAGCGATCGCTGCTGCCGCGGGGGTGTCTGGACACTGAGTCATAGTTTGCTTCTCATCCCTGCTGCATCGTCCTTATCTTTAGATTCATGGACCTCTCTGTACACAAACGAGCAAGCTGTCCTTTTTGGTCTCACTCACTCGCGATAAAGATGTGTTCAGCAAAAGAAGTCTTAAAATGGAAACATCCCCGTGTTGAACTGGTCTTCTGCAGCAGGAAACAGCGTTTCCTTTCTCCCTTCTTCACCTAAATATCCAGGCTGCTGTTCTCTTGTGCTGAGAGCTCGCAGCAAATATTCTCCATCTCCTGGCTTTGCTGCCCTCTGCATCCTCTGAACAGGCTGAACCAGGCCAGGATGGGACCGGCAGCTGAAGCAGCAGGCACGGCAGGGAGGTGCGGAACAACCCTCTGCGATGAAGGTACACACCCAGGTGCAGTTCCATTAGAGGGTTCAGCACTACGTTTAAGTTTTGCAACCCAGCTAAATGAGAACAGAGATGACATTGCAAGAGGGGAGCTGGACAGATTGCTGCCCTGACAGCAGAGCCTGATGCACGCAGAAACCCTTGGGCTGTGAGTTTCCAGGGGGGTCTCTTTAACTGGAAACTTCTGTTTCATGGAGATTGAATAGTCTTGTATAATCCCATGACTCCAGGAGCTCAGGGCTTAGAAGTCCCTACATAAACACACAGGGACCAGCAGCGAAACCCTGATGTAACAGGGACACATCTGCAAAGACACAGCCCCATTGGCAAGCCTGGTGCTCCTGACTTGCTGTCACCTTCAGAGGGCCACCCGCAGTGGCTGCCCTGCAGACACCACAAAGGCCAGTTTGGAGCCAGGACAGATGCTGGAAGCTGAAACTGCATCAGAAAGGGACACCCTGCCCCAGGTGGGAGAGACAGCAGCCAGGAAGGGCTTTCCATGTCCACACATCTGTCTGATGGCAGATCAGAGCTGCCCTGCTCTCTCACAGGTGCCTGGAAATGACTACATCAGTTTTAGGGTGTGCTGGCTTGCAAGCAGGTGCCGAGCTTGCTGTTTGGAAACCACTTCTTAGCTCTGTCTCCTGCTGCTCCTTGCATCAGCCCCCAAGCCTGCGCCTTGTCCCAGCTTGTGGCGTGGGAGGTGCACCCCGAGCTGCCTCCGGATTGGGGTGCAGATACAGATGTTGGGACAAATCAGTGCCCACGAACCCTAGGGATGGAAAACCTCTGCTCTGCAGAGCAAAGCCCAGCCGGTGGAAGAGGCACTGATGTTCCCAGGGGAGATGGGCACCTCCGACAGCCCTGGCTTTGCAGGGTTAAGCCGAAATCCTGCTGTGCCAGATGACTCAGAGAAGGTAGCAGGGGAGCACAGCGGCATGGGGAGAGGCGCTGAGCGGTGAGTCAGGCTCCCCCACCCCTTCCCTTATAGATCACCAAATTCATCCTGCCTTGCCACCAGCACCGGCTGCATGCACATGGCCGGGGCAGGGGCCGAGGAAGGGCTGTGCCCGAGGGCCGCACGCTGCCACCCCCGGGCAGGCTGCCTGCAGCTGCCCTGAGGCAGGGGAACGGGGCAGGACTGGGATGCGGCGGGGACTGCACACTTGTTTAGTAAGTGCTCCCTCTCCCGGGCTGTGGCCACACAGTCCCAGGGAAAATTCAAGTGCTTTTGGCAAACTGGAGTTGTCCAGGGCGGAGCACTTGATGAAGAGCCGTGTTCGAGCATCCCCAAGCTGTCTGTGTCCCCAAGGCACAGGGACGCTCGTCCTGGAGGGTTATGTCCTCCCTTCAGCACATCCGCTGGGGACCTAAGAACTGGGGAAAGGTGCTGGGAAAAGATGTGGTCATTAAAAGTCATGCGGATGCAGAGCTTGGTGTGATTTGGGGGAATCACCAGGAGTGTTTTGTACTGGGAGCTTCTGATGGCCAGAAGGGAAAGTCTCTGCCGGCTTTCCAACAGTCTTCAACTCCAGGGTCTTCAGGAGCACAGAGATTTAAAAGAAAAAAAAAATAAAATTTTTCCTTCAAAGAGTAAAAAATGGGGGATGTACCTAAGGGATGAAGAGAGAAGGTTCCTACCGGGTAGCTATGAGTCAGAAATGGCATTTTCTATATTCTAATAAGGGATGTCAAGTCAGGGGTAATTTATTCATGGCAAGCTGATGCAGTTGCTATGGAGAGCATAATAGGAAGAAACTCTTTTTTAATGCATAGCCTATTGAGGAGGAAAGCGTTTGTCAAAGATAAAACCTCAGTGTGAGGATAAAAGCAGCAAACAGTGATTAGGAACATTAAAACAGAGAAAAAAAAAAAAAAAAAAAAAAAAAAAAAAGAAAAAAAGCTGTCTGCAGGCACTTCCACTGCGGTGAAACGCCTTCCCTGCGGGTGGGGAGAGGACCCAGCTCAGGGTTTCCCATCAGGACAGGACAAGGCATTGGCCATCACAGCTCCTGCAGGACAGGCACGGGGCCAGCATCTGCTGGATGAAATGTGTGAGTTCCCACCCCACAGCTGGCACGGGGCAGCTTTCCCTGGCCCTTCTGACATCCCCCGGGACAGCTGGGTGCTCAGGAGGGGGTGTGCAATCTGGGCTCACCCAGCAGACATCACCTGGGGAACACGGGACATCTCCCCCCTCATCTTCTGGACACACCAGTCCTGCACTCAGACAGCTGTCTCACCCCACAGGTGACCCCCGAATAACATTTTGGGGCCACCAGGCACTGCTGTCAGAGCGGTTTGCCACAGTGCACGTGTTTTATGCCCATCATTGTGGTATTGTGGTGATGAAGCCCACCACAAGGAGTGACCGTCACCAGGAGCTGTACAAATGGGGGGCACGGACCTCCTGCCCCCGCAGCTCTGCTGCCTGGTGAAATGGGGCGGCGGAGGCAGGAGCAGAGGGAATCTTCAGCTCCCCACTGCCAACACGTGGAGAAATGGATGCATGGAAAGGGGCTTTCCCTGGCCACAGGAGCACTGGAAGGTACCCAAAGTCCCCCGACCCATCTACCTTTTGAGTGACCCCCCCCCCCCTTGGACTCACTACAGCTTCTGCTGACCAGCAAGAATAAAACCTGGTGGGACTTTTTCCTTCACAAACCCACAAGCAGCTGTAGCACTGCTCATCAGCGTGAAGCTCAAGGATCCCACAGCCACCTATGGGGGAAAGTAAAACGCCGCAGATTTCATAATGGGCTGCACTTTCTCCTCGTGCCATAGAAGACCAGCAGCTCCAAGGGAACAACGAAATACGTGAATCCAAAGGCTCGGGGCAGCCCTCGGTGCTAGATGTGCCTTCAGGCAGGAGGGTGGCTGGTGGCAGTGCCTGCTCCCCAGAGCCTGCCTGTCATGCATGTGACAGCATCATGTATGGGGGATTCTCAGTGAGGCTGGGAAGTCAGCCAGTGCTTCCCCGTGGAAATGTCTGTCTCCAATTATGCATAACGATAATGAACTTTAACTGCCTCAGTTGCTAATCATATTGCCCAGCACCTGCCTCAGACTGCTCTCCTCCAAATTGTTTTTATTTTTATTTTATTTTATTTTATTTTATTTTATTTTATTTTATTTTATTTTTTGTTTCAGAGAGCACAGCTCAGCCGCGGGAGGATGAGGACATGCACGGCTCTGCAGCTCTGTCTGTGTGATGGAGCAGATCAGCGTCACTTCTGCAGCAAGCGCACGAAGCTGGGTGTGCTGGGACTCCCTGGATGCTCACCCTGCAGGGTCCTGTGCTCTCCTGGGGACCACCAGCTCCTCCAGTCCGTGGGGCAGGAGGTGGGGAGCACCTTCCCAGGGAGGATCCCTAGTGGTCCCCACCTGCACCATCCCTCTTCTTGCTGTTTAAAGGGGACAGATCTGGCAGCCCTTCCCCAGCTTGCTGGTCCATAGTGAGCACAGGGTGATGTTTTCCTGAGAGTAATTCCAGGTTTGTAACAAAAAGCCCCACTTCGGTTGCCATGTAACTGCCCAAGCACCTTCCAACTGCCCCTGGAACAGTTCCGGGCCAACCGGCCACCAGCAGCCAGTGGCCACCAGCACAGCCGGGGAAAGGAAAGGCCCTGGGGGAGCAGAGGCAGGAGCCCCCCGGTCCATGCCCTACCTGGGGGTGTCTCCTACACACTGCTGAGCCCGTGGGCCGGCAGGGCTGTGCCTGGCGTACCTCAGGGCCGAGCTGCACCAGGAGGCCCTGGGCTCCCCGGGAGCTGCTGGTGGCTGGAGCAATGGCTGCTAGGGACAGTGAGGACCTGCCGGCCTACTTCAGCGTGCAGTACAAGGAGAATCTCCTGACCCTGCTGAAGTGAGGGATCTCCTCCACCCTGCCCCATCGTCTTCCCTGTGTCTTCCACCCCTCCTGTCCCCCATGGCAAACTCCCATCCCTTATCTCCACCACACTGAATTCATCTCTCCTCCACATCTCCACCACCTCGCTCTCCCTTGCGCCTCCCTTCCCAGCCCTGTTCCTCCCTGTAACACCCCCTTGCTCCCTCTGTGGGATCCCCTCTGGTCCTGGGAGACCCACGCTGCTGGGCCAGCCCTGAGACAGGTCCTGGGAGCAGTGACAGGTCAGGGCTGGCCAACCCCCGCCGAGGCGCTGAGCCTCAGCGAAAACTTCTGCTGCAGGAAACTCAGACTGACGGAGGAGGACTCTCTGTGCCCATTTATCTGCCTCCAGGAGAAGAAGAAACAAGCCCAACAGATGCAAAAGACTCTGGAGGAGAAGGAGGAGGTGAGAAGGGCAGCAGGGTCCTGGTGATGGCTGGCCGGCCGGTGGCCTCCTGGAGGGTGGCAGCACACAGGCGGCTGGCATGGCACTGGAGCCATGCCATGTTCTCTTGGGCCCTGCCAGGCCTTCAGGGAGAGGATGGAAGCCATCTCCTGCCGGTGGAGGGACCTGCAGACCAAGGAGGCTCAGCTGAAAGCTCACATGAAGGAATCTGGGAGGGTCCTACAGGTACAGCTGCCCCTTCTCAGCGCAGCCAGCACCACTCCAGGCTGTGCCACCAGCTCCTGCCCTTCCTTGGGAAGGGAGCCTGGGGACACTCCTGTCTGCCCACATCTCCATTAAGGCTGGAGGTGTGAGGAACAGGTCTGGGGGGGCAGGGGAACCAGGGCAGATCAGGGCTTTGCACCACAGACATGGAAAGCCCTGGCAGGGCCGGTGCAGGAGGCAGCCCATTGTGCACCAGGGGCATGCCCTAAGGGCCCCAAGAAACCCCCAGGAGGGTGTCATCCCGTCCCCACTGCTGGCACCGAGGGACACATACCAGTAGGTCTGAAAATTGGAGTGCCATCCCAGGTGGTTGTCTCCGAGCCCAAAGTGTCAGTGCTAGAGAGATGGCCCTGTTAAATGGGGAGGGAGCATGCTCCCAGGGGTGCCCCACCGCTGGGCTCTCCTCTGGGAAGGTCACTGCTGCCACTGCTGTTGAGTGACCCCGCTCCTTCTTTCCCTATGTGTGTGTGTGCTGGTGGAGGATACATCAACAGGAAAATGATAAGCTGCGAATCCAAACTCTAAAGAAAGCCAGCAGGGAGAGAGAGATGAAGATGCAAAAGCAGAGTGAGCTTTTGAGAGCTAAGAAGGAACTGGAAGCCCTGAAAAATAAGCACCAGAAACTCAGCGACAGAGTGCAGAAGTACTCCATCTTCAGCAAGTACCTGGAGGATGTGGTGAAGGCCTCACACGTGAGCTTGGCCATGAGGGAGACAGCTCGTGGCTTCGGGGGGTGGGGGTGTGGGGTGGCCCTCCATGGGTGTCGGACCTAAAAGAGATAACACACAGCCATGAAATCATAGCAGTGGTCAAACCCAGAGACCTCAAATGGGCTGGGAGCAGGTTGCCTGCAAAGGGGAGCTTTGCTCCGTGCACTACCCATACTCCGGAAACCCCAGCTGGCCCCTGCACTGTCCAGGTGGCTCGGTGCAGGCAGTTTCAGGAGAGCTTTGTGTTTTATCAGAGCAGTACTCGCCTGGGGGAGAGGTACAATAACACAGCTTGCTTATGGCAGCTCTGGGACTGGCACGGTGGGAAGTTCTCGTACCAGGGATGTGTTGCTGCTCACAATGAGGGGAGGGCAGGGGGGTTACTAACCCCTGCAGTTACTAAGCCC
Organism: Oxyura jamaicensis; assembly: GCF_011077185.1. Lineage (NCBI taxonomy): Eukaryota > Metazoa > Chordata > Aves > Anseriformes > Anatidae > Oxyura > Oxyura jamaicensis. The sequence continues at coordinate 2,060,481 of NC_048910.1, forward strand.
TGTCCTGCAGTTTGAGGAGATCCAGACAGTCATTTGGCGCTACAAGACACTGGTGAGGATGCGCAAAGACCTGTTGCAGGCAGAACGGGGGCGCAGGGAAGCATCTGAGCAAGCCAAGGAGCTCCTGGCCCAGTACACTGAAGAGAAAGAAGAAGAGATCCTGCAGTACAACAACGAGCTGGCTCAGCTCAAACTGCGCTTCGACGAGGTTCACAGTGATGTCCTCACCTGGGTGAGGAAACGTGGGGTGGGCAGGGGAAGATCTTCAAGGCCTGGCTGTGTCAGGACCAGCTGATGGCTCATCCCGAAGCCATAGGATCATGGCAAGGCCCCTTGTAATGGGGCTTCATCCCTCCAGGGGGCTGTAGACTGAAGAAAGTTAGGCCAGGTCTGGGGCAGGTTACATTAGGGGTTATAACAAAACCTCTCACAAAACCATCACAATCTTTCAATCCTTGCTTGAACTCACACAGAGTTCAGCCAGCAGAGAAAAGTGAGCCAGCCTTTGGGGAGCTCAGCTTGGCACAAAACCCGAGCATGCTCTGCCACTTGCTGCTCAGGTTTACCTGACTTGGTCATACCTCCATTCACCATTCCTTGCAGCAGCATCCTCGTGGTGGGGCTTCCTTGTGGCACATCTAGTGGTCTCCAATGCTTGTGGCTCAGGATTTGAAATGAAATCAGTTTTTCTGGCTTTTATTACTATTTGTTTTCATGCTTCACACAGCATCTGCCCACCAGGGATCATCCCTTCTCCTCCCTTCTTACACAGACCAAAAATGACCTGACCTGTGGTAAACTGGGCTGTAATGAGGCACATTGATGTGTAGTCCCCTCTCAGAGCACAGAAAGGCCCTCAACTCCATCTGCATCGCTCTGAGGGGGCCTCCCCAAATCCCCCTACTGGATATCCCAGGCTCCAGGAGTCGTGTCCCATGGGGCAGAGCCTGGCAGCAGTGGGATGTGCTGCTCTCAGGGTGCCCTGCTGTGGGGACTGCAAATGGGGTGAGACCCACCAGATGAGGACTGCAGGAGCTGGCTGAGATGGAGAAGCTCCTGGGGCAAGGAGTAGCTGTGGTGGTTTCTTGATCAGCTTATATCACCCCAAGCTGAACCACCTCCAGCAAGTTCATGGACTCCTTAACAAACCAGATGAGTGTGGAAGTTGAGATCTCCAAGTCAGGGTCCCCCAAAAGCAGTGTCTTTGTGGGGTACATCCACATGCTACACATCTCCTCTTCCCTCAGGAGTCTCGCTGGGCCCACATCCAGAACATAGCTACCCAGAGAACCCTGGAGCTGGGGACCATCAGGATGGCCATCCTCAACCTCTTCCAGTGCATTAGCAAGCAGATGAAAAGAAGCCTGAACGTGCCAGTGGATGACAACCACAAGCAGCTGGACATGGTAGAGCCAGCCCAGACCCTTTCTCCCTGCCCAGAAAGAGAAACAGCAATAACCCTCAGCTACCCGAGGGAGGGGCGAGCTCAGGGAATTCCAGGTGCCCAGCAGGTTCCTCCCTTTCACCTCTTGGGCAGAGGACCTCAGGAAGGCCTGTCTTGTCCATGGAGGCGCAGAAGGGTGTGGGCCCTGTGGGGCACAAGGAGGGGGAGCCAGGCAGGCCAGGGCAAGGGGTGCAGATCAACCCATGGCCAAGGTTTGGCTCCATTCACGTCTGCCCTGAACTCAGACTCACCCCCAAAAGCCCATTCTGGTGGTGCAGATCCAGAAAGGCAAAGGCCTTACCCTCCTGCTCAGCCTTCTCAGCTAAATTTGCCTTCCAAAGGGGCCAGCAAAGGGCCTGCTGTTCCCATCCCTGCAGGGAGACTCCGCAGCACTGAGCTCTCCCATCTCTCCTCCTCACCCTAGGTTCAGCAGTTTATCCAAGACCACGCAGACATCTCTATGGAGGTGAAAAGGAAGGACCTACAGAAACACCAACAAGCAGCTAAGGCTACAGAACTATAAGGGATGTGCCACCTTGACCTGGTCTGCCAGCAAAGGCCCGGCAGGGTGGGAGGGCAAGAGGACAGAGGGCCCCACGGATCTTGTAGACTTAGGTTATGCCAATAGGTTATGCCAATGAAGCTTCATACCTTTCTGGCTCTTCTTTCCTGTACAGTCACTGAGACCTTTTCATACTATTAAAAATAGTTATATGTTTTAATATGCCTCCATTTCTTGGGAGGGTTGGAACCATCAGATCAACTCCATCACACAGCTTCAGCTCAGAGGCAATACGATGCCTTCCTTGTCCAGCAGATGGGATTCTGGTTGCAGGATACAGCATCCCAGCAAAACATGCAAGATAGCAGGAGTGGGCTGGGATATCGGCATACAGCCTCTGCTAGGGATTAGTGTTCACATTTGGACCTACCACCCACTTTAAGCTCCGAGATACACAAGAGGGACATTGCAGTGGCATGTGGGACTGTGCTTCAGGAGAACTTCAGGGCCACCACACCCAGTACGTGCATGGATGTAGATTTCCCTGCACAGCCATGCACTATGTGCCAGAACTCATCCCCACACTTCTGCTAGGAAAAACGTGGAGAATAGTTCCAGGTGAATGACAAACCAACCACAGACACTGCAGGAAGCAATTGGCTGCTCACTGTGTGCACTAACGGGATCAGTACAGGAACCCAATTTCCCTCAAACCTCTTGAGCTCAGCCCCATGTTGGGCCAAGCAAAGCTTAGAGAGCTACCATCCAGATGCAGAAAATGCCCTTGTGCAGCATGCAGAAGAAAACACAACAGTGAAAGCCTCCATTGCAGAGGCAAGGGTAGTAATTGCTTCTCAGCTGCTATATGTGAAAAGAGAGCTCATTTATTTCTGAAGCCTTGACGTGTAAATGCAGTGTGGGCCAAGATGTGCCCTGTGTTCTCCTGAGCAGATCACTGGAGCGGTGGGAGGTGAGTGGCAGTTTGCATTTCAGCTGGCAAGGAAAAGTAAAAGATGTTACAACTTTATGCAGCCACGATGTGCCTACACTTTAATGATTTTATTATGTTCATTCTGTAAAACGGGGATAATAACTGCCAGGGAGGAGCAAGAGCGGGAGAGTGGGCTGCTCCTCAAGGGAAGCAGTGAAGGTGACAGCAAGGCAGGCAGGAGAGTATCTCACCAACAGGATGGTGCCCCATGGAAGGTGATCAAAAGCAGGAGAGATTCACAGCTGAAGGTTAACAATTAACAGGCTTTTCTGTTGAGATGAAGCAGGTCCAAGATCAAGCCAGAAAGCCAAGTTGGCAAGTCGAGATGAGAATCGGCCAGGCACAGGCAAGGCAAAGACCAAGGGCAAGGGCCTAAATGTAAATGCAGCTCCCAGGCAAGGTGGGGGAATCTCCAGTGAAGGTTCCACACATCACCTCACACCGTATTTGTTTTTCCAGCAGTCTGATCCCAGGTTACACGGCTGTCCCACACTAGGGCTGGCCTTGAGCACAGGCAACCAGAGCCCTAGGATGGGGGAAGAGGTTGCAGAGTCCATGGGTGCGCTGAGAGCCCTGCTGTTAACACAGCCCCACTGTGCTGAAGTCTGCAGAGGCCTTCCTGAGGCAGGAGCCCAGATCAATGGCCTACCAAAGTCACCATGAAACCAGCACTGTGGTCTGGGCTCTCTTCTTGCTTGGTGTATGTGTACCCAGTCCTTGACCCCAGGGCGCAAGGAGGAAAGAGAAGCCCAGCTTGGGAGCAGAAGTAGGGACTGTGGCCCCCCCAAAGGGTGAAGGACGGAGGAGGAAGAGGTCGGTTTCCCACCCATAGGCCAGCCAGAAGGAGGGGGCAGTCACTTGTCACCTCAGCGGAGTGGAGCACGACTTAGGGGCTGGAGTGTCCCAAGGGGATGCTCGGGAAGGGATTGAGCAGAGGTGGGGTAAGCACGCTGGGAGGCCTTCGCTTTCGTAAATGGGGCTGTGGGTCTGCAGTGCAAGGAACCTGCAAGTCCTGCAAACCCATAACAGGGCAGCCCCTGCCTGCTGCCATGCCCAGGCCTCTCTCTCCAGCAAGCAGAAACCTTACCCTGGGTGGGACCGCAGGGCTTGCCTTGGGAAGCCAGCGGTGCAGAGCACTTGTGGCCAGTGAAAATCTATTTCTCAGTGGGAAGCAAACATCTTCCTTTTTGTTCGCATGAGGAGATCCAGTGCTCGCTTCGGGTTGGGTCTTGTGGGGACCATGGCAATCTGCTCTGCTGGAAACTCCCTTGGATAGGGAGGATCTGGGAGCTGGATCTGAGAGCCTTCAGCCCACAGTCAGCAGCATCTCCCCACCTTGCACTGTCTCGCATCCTGGCCTTTTTTGCTCTTCTGCGAGGCCAAACACCCAGCAGCCAAAGGGAGAGAGAAAAACAAGCAGGAGAGCGCATCTTGCTGATGCCCTCAAGGGGCCTAGAGGTTGGCAAATGTCTCGTAAAGGCACTGGTGACAATGTAAAAAGCTTCTGCCTGCACCGGAAAATTCAGTTCATGACTCATCCCAGCAGAGATGAAGTTGTGTGCTTGTGTCCTTGCATCTCCTCTTGGCAGTGATACAGCCAAAGGGACCAGGAGCACTTATACCCACCCCGAGAGGTGACTCAGCTATCCCCTCTCCTTCCACCCACAGCCACCACCTAGTCCACTTTAATGCATCTCACTGGTGGCACTGGTTGGGAGCTAATGGAAGAGGAGTGGAAAGAAAAGGAAAATGGGCTGAAGCTCTGAGCCTGCCACTCTGCACGTGGTGGCCTGCAGGTATGGTTGGTTCCAGGCCGGGCTTCTGGAGAGCAAAGGTGGATGGACCTGGTCTCCTCAAGTCCTTTTGACACTGAGTGCTGGCCTGTTCAGTGACTTGTCCCGTATCTGCATGCCTGAGCTGAGCTCTTTGGAGGACCCTTCGGCGTGGGGAAAGAAAGAGAAGAGGCACCAATCTGACCAGATCCCTCCTCCTCTCCTCTCCTTCCTCCATGGAGCCAGAGAGATGGTGTTGCTCCTTGGACAGACTGTGATCTTCTGAACGGCTGAGAAAGCTCCTGTAAAGAGACAAGTTCAGGCTGTGCACTACAGGGGCTGCAGACAAGCTAGAGGAGAGAGGAACCTGCCCAAGGATCCCCACAGTGGGCACAGCAGGGGAAGGAAGTTATCCCCAGAGACCTGCTGGATGTTTTTGGCATGAGCAGGGTGGTTGGACAAAGCTCAGGCGTGACAGGAGGGTAGTTCCCTGAGCACTCCAGAGGAGGTTTGATGCCTGCTTGAGCCATGGCTGATGGTCTTCCTAGCCAGTAGCACTCAGAGATGTGTGACCCCCACAACAGCACCTTCTTACTTTCCAGCCCCAAATGACTCAGTCTCTTTGTACAGATGGGTCTGCTGGAGGGGCTCTGGCCAGGTGATTAGCCCCTGGATGACTCCCAGAGGGCCAAATAAGCTGAGACCCTCACCTCTCCTCTCATGACTAGGAGCCCCCAAAGACACTTCCTCAAGAAGCCCTGGCAAGAGATGGTGCCCCCGGGGCTAGGGGCATGAGGTGGTACCTCAGGCGTGCACTGATGCTGCCATGGCTGGAGTGAAGGGATCCTTGGATGGGCTCGCCTGGAAGGGGAACCAGGGAACACATGGGTGCGGGGGACGGGCACTGGCTGCTCCAGCCTGTAAAACTCATTTCATCCTTCCTCTGCTCTTTCCCTGAGGATCTTGAAGGGAAGGAAATCCTTTCAGCTACACCAAGGCAAAGCCAGCCAAGGCATTCCCAGCCTAGCAAAAAGACAAGCTCTGCTCTCAGTATTTGTGAGATTTCAGAAGATGCCAGGCTGGAGCTGCACCAGTCGTAAGTCCAGCTCCACAGAGGGGACCATCGGAGCCGGCAGGGTTCCCTGCACCATCCCCTGTGCTCCCCTTCTCCTTCCCACTGGAGCCATCCTGCTGGCCTGGGGACCTCAGCACCAGTGAAGGAGATGACAGGACCTGCTCCCTGAGCACAGCGTGCTGAACATCACAAAGATGCACTCCCACCAGCCCCAACCGTGTTCTTGTGGGGGGTGAAGCAAAAGCAACGTGACTCATGATGCCGTGGGAAATGGAAGCAGAGACTAAAATTACCTAATCAGGTATCAGGGTTTAAGTTCTGTGATGCTGTGTATAATAAACAGATTTTTTGTATTAATAGCCTACCTTTTCTTGGGAAATTGCACAGTTTGGGTTTGTTTGCATTGTATTTTGGGGGGTTTGGGTAGGTGTTTTTTTTTGTTTTGTTGTGTTTTTGTTTTTTTTTTGTAAGATTACTTTCTCTTGGCACAGAGAAGAGATGATTAAAGTATTGGCTAAATTCACAGTCTGTTTTGCCTCTTGTTGATGGAAAATCCCCAGCACATTGCAATGTTGTTACTGGTTTAATCTGGACTCTGTCAACATTTCCCCTGGAGCAGCCTGCTATTCCATCAGCGTGGGCAGGAGCTGGAGATGCTGGTCCCACTGCTCCTGTCCCACCACTGATGGTGGGATCTCCACTGGAGGGGCTTGTGCCCCCGAGCAGCAGAAATGCCTGCTGCCACCGTGAGCCCAAGGGACGGGACGTGCTCCGACATGGCCGTACGGAGGGGCACTGTCACCTGCAGCCCCCTCCTGGTGCTCTCACCTGCAGACTGCTGCTTCCCCTTAGGCACTCTGCAAGGAGGCAGGGACACAGCCCTGTCCCAGCACCTACTGCTGTCTTCAGCCGTGACTTCAGAAGACATTACTGGCTTGTTAACCCCCTAATTAGCACTCACCCAGGACTTGGCACACCAAGCACCAGTGGGTGCCAGGTGGCAGACATGAAAGTCATTAAACACAAATTAGAGCATTGTTTCTGCACATACAGTTTTTAGCCGCCTGATCCAAGAGAGGGTGTGGGTGCTGGAGCTGCCTGGCCCCCTCTCTGCAGTCACTGGCACCAAAGCACACGTCGTGTCCGTGGGTGACCCTGAGCTTCCCTGGTGCTACGCATCTGCAGCGATGCACAGAGGCTGTCCTGCTCTCTGCTCCCACCCAGCCCCTCTCCCACCTCCCCAGCACGGCCACCACGAGGTGCTGCTCCTGTTCTTGACTCACTGAGGACAGGCAACACCAAAATCCATGAGAACCTACAGTTTGCAGGCCCTCTCCTCTTCCAGAGAGCACCCTGGGGTTAGAGGCAGGAGGGAGCAAGCTGGGGGCCAGGAGGAGAGCTGGTGCAGCCAGACCCCTTCAGAGATCCGTTGAGCCAAGCATCATGTGTCGAAGACACATGATGTGCCACAACCCATCCACAAATGGTACCAGTGCGGCTTGGCGAGGACAGAAGACCTGTGTCAGTGAATAAATGAATAAATACACAAGACAGTGCAGAACTCTGCGTGCTAAAGGATATTAACCCAGTGCAGAGCTCTGAGTGCACACAGAGATGTGAGGATATTCATCCAGAAAGGAAGTCTCCTGCCTTTCCAAAGACTTTTCAGCCTGACCCAAAAGTGAAATGGTAGGTCACCAGCCAGAAAGGGAAGGGTCAGATATCTTACTGCTGCAGCACGAGCTGCTCTGTCCTTGTGCAATACCAGGGAGCTCCAAATCCCAGCCTGATTTTTCAGGACCTTCTTTCTGTTTCACTCTGACTGCCCTGGTGCAACACTGCCTAAGGTATCTCTGTAAAGGCCCCAAACAGGAGAAGATATTTACAAACCAAGCTTCCAACAGACATTTATTTGTTTGGGTTGAAATCAATGCACATGAACGAGTGTCGCTCCCGTGTGCTGCGCACCTTTGCCATCAGGTAAAACACAGGCCAAATAGGATCGTATGACCAGGACAGCAGCCTGTCTTCTTTTCCACAACCAGCCACACAAACACAGCCGGCAAACACAGAGCAAAACAGGTCAGGATCCTCCCCGTCTCCTTCCTGGCCATCCTCCCTGCCTGCCCAAGCACTGCACAGCAGCTGAAGTCTGGCTCCTGGGGCCTGGAGGGGTGGAGGTAGGAATGAATTTGGGGACCAAGCAGTGGATCAAGGGCCCTTCCTGGCCTTTGTCTCCCTCTTGGCCCAACAAAACATCCTGGCTCAGGAATTCACCCTTCCCAAGGCCTGGGGAAGGTGAGCACAGTGAGAGGGGTCTTGTAGGCCCTGAGCCACGGGTCTGCGTGGGTCACAGCGAGCACCCACATTGCTCCACGTCTGGCTGCAGCGCTGCCAGGCACAGCAGCCACGGGACAGTGTCTGGAAGAGCAGGGAGCAAAAGAGGCCCGATCTGTCCCACCAGCTCCAGGCTGGATGCTACTGATGCTGGCCTGTCACTGCTGCTTGAGCAACAGCCCCGGCCATGTATTGCGGTGCGGAGGCACCTCGTGCTGTTACACCAGGCTGGCAAAGCGGAGGGAAGCTCCCTGCGACCCACTCACCTCTGTGATCCACAGGGCGCTCCCCCCAGCCCGCAGTGGAGCCTCCCCAAAGCAAGGGGAACACCAGGAACCGGCAAGGGGTGTTTGTAGGATGCAGTAGGTCGTTAACAATGAGCAGCACAAAATGTAAGCAGGCTTCAGACTGAGACCGCTGAGGTCAGCTCAGAGGAGACCTGAACCACAGCGGGGTCAAGTTTGCTAGAGATGGCCAGGTACCGTGACAGCCCTGGGGCCCTGCACCCCAGCCTGTGAGGGTGCAGAGGGACTGCTTAAGAGCTCATGGACTTTCATTGCTGCTGGTAAGAACCACATGGAGAGGAGATTGTTCAGGAAGGACAAGTGAGTGGAAACCCCCTTTCAAAGGTTAGAGAACTGGGATTTCTGGCAGTGCTGATAGAGAAATGCAGGAGGAACTTGGACCTGCTTGTGACATTGCACCAGGAAGGGTCCCACCTGTGTGGTTTTATAGGGATGAATGTGCTTTCAGGTGCAATGAGAAGAGACAGGTGGGCTGTGACCTCTCTGGCACAGAAACGCCAGCCCCTGGGCCAGGCAGAGGCACCCACCACCTCCAGGCCCACCAGCAAGCTGCAGCAGGGCTGAGCTGAAGGCCTCAGAACTTTGGCCAGAGGGCAGCCCAAGCTCCTGGGCAGCCACCCAAAGGGGAAGCCACCCCAGGCCACCCAGTGAAACCACAACACCCTACAGGGCAGGCAGTGCTGGAGATGTGAGAGGCCTTCACACCCCCTGAGGAGAGCCCCTGTCCTCCTGCAGTGGGTGTAGCAGCTCTGGCTGTGCCATCTCCACATGGGGATGCTCAGAAGGGACAGCAGGACCGAGACACTGCGTGACCTCAGGGTGCTGTGAGCCCTTCACACAGGACTTAGCTCATGGTGCCAAGCCCAGGGGCACTGGATGGGCGCTGGAGGGCAGGGCTGAGTGCCCTCTTGGCAGTGAGGGTGCCTCTCACCTGCTCTCTCCACCTTCCCTGCCACATTTATAGTCTCCCGTTTGGATTCATCTTCCTTTGCATGTTGCTCTGTTCTTCTGATTTTGTCTCCTTTCCTCTTTTTCTCTAGTTTCCTCTTTGTCCTTGGAGCTGAAACTGAACCCAGTAATAGCAAGGTGGGGAAAGCAGATCATCTGCCTGTAGTTCAACACACTACAGCTGTGCTCAGGTGAAAACACCACAAGAATTAGCCCTTCATTCAGCCGGCTCAGGGGACTGCCCTTCCCACTTCCCACAGATCTACCCAGAGCCATAGGGGACTTGGCAATAACATCAAGGCAAACACAACAAAACCCAGACCAGAGACATTCCCCACAAAGAGTCCTTAGGAACCATCCCACAGAGACTCACGAGTTGGTACAAGGCCAAGGATGAGATCTGTGGCAACAGCTTGTCTTGGATGGTGGAGCACAATGTTCTCCAAACGTTAGCTCCGAGTGCTTGTTTTATTACTCTGGCAGGTGCAGAACCTCTTTGTCGTGGGCTCACTGCTGCACACACCTCTGCCAAGCTGAGCTCAGGTGGGATTCAGTGTTTGGGATGTCATGGAGGAGACGACCGTTGACGTGGCACCAAGGAGACATGCCATCATTCAAGCTTGCACCAGCCTACTCGGAAAGTCTCTTCAGTGGCGGTGCTGCAGTGGGAAGCATGAATAATGACGGGAGGTTGAAACTCTCAGAGGACAGCAGATAGTGGACTCTGGCTGGAGACCTGGGGAGAAAAGGAAAGACATAGGAAACTATGGGTTGCAACCACATTATTCCCTTCATGCTTCTCTCCATCTCCTCGGCCTCCTCCCAGCCGTCACCACTGCTGCCTCCCTTCCAGCCCCTCTCAGGATGCAGTGGGGCTCTGGCATCTTTCCACAGTGACTGCCCCATAAAGCAGGGCTGCAGCCTGGTGAACCCTCACACCCCGTTCCTGCTGTGCCAGGAGCTCTGTGTCCCACATATCAGTGCTCACCCACCCCACATGGGCAGCCCCAGTACCCCAAGGAGCCCCTGTCACCCAGCACAGGAGGCGTACACTACCACGGTCATGTCCTGTGCAGAGGAGCTGGGGACTGGCTACATGATGGAGCAGGTGAAGCCACAGCACTCCTTGAGCAGCGTGAGGCCTGTCTTGGTCATATACGGGGCGGAGGTTTGCTGCCCCCTGGAAGTCATTTTCTTCTCTTTGACAGGAGCTATGGAGAGAGGCATTGTTACCTTTAGGGTTGGTGTCTGCTTGCTGACAAAGGCACAGGCCCTTTGCTTCTTCTGAGAGCTCCTCTAAGGGTTGTGGTGCTGCCCCTCCTCACGCAGAGGCACGGGGACCCCAGGCAGGAGATGCCCACCACACTGCAGAGGTGTTCCTCCAGCAGTGATGGAGGCACGGTGAAGGGTGGCCTGCCACCAGAGGCCATGAAGAGAGGATGGCTGGATGGATACCATGACTTGTGACCTCAGCCTAACTGTGTGATGAAACGGAAGGGGATGGTTAGAAAAGGTCAGATGAAGTACAGGAACCATGAAAGGACACCCACTTGTCCCAGTTCTCATAGGACGTGTTGGCTGAGAAGTGCCAGGAGGGTAAATGGAAGCACAGCATCTCTACTGATTTGTGATGTTTCCACAATATGATCTCAAGCACCAGCACCCCAAAGTTGCCATTTCCCCACACCTTCCTCCAGCAACAGACGGCCTCCAGGTAAGCTCGCCCCACGAAGACCAATGAAATCTTGTGAACAAAGTGCTTAGAGAAGGGAGAAACTGGCAGGGAGGTTCAATGGGAGGAATAAAACTCATCAGCCACCTACTTGCTTTCTGGAGGTAGCTTTTGGAGAGCTTACTTTGCAGGAATTCTGCCATTTCCTTGTCTTCTTCTCTCTCCCTGTGATAAAGAGATTGGTTAGCACCCGGGAAAGGAGCAGCGAGACTTCTGGCAAGGCATAGCACCGATCTAAGGACAGACTGCACTGTCCTCATTGCAAGGAATAAATTGTACCCAGCTACCTGAGCCTCTCAAACTCCACATCGTCCACCAGAAAATCCCGAGTTTCCACCAGCTTGTGTATCTGCTGCACCAGCTCCTCCTCCCTCTGCTTCTCCTCGTTGGACTTCTCAGTCTCTGCAGCACAAGGAGCATATTTCACACAACAGCAGGGGTCAACACTCCCGTGCCAAGGCCAAACTTGCTCTGCCCCACTTGGAAGCAGATATGACAGCAGGGGGAAAATCCAACCCAAAGAGCCTGGACCCAGATACAGGCTGCTAAATAAGCAAGAACCTCATCTCAAACCACCTGGGTCTGGTGTGATCAAACTTTGAATTTTGAGTTTCTCACCAAAATTCCACGGGGATGAGCATTGCTAGATGCAACTGGGAGCTTCACAAAGCAGAGAAAGGGTCACTAAGCAAAGTGGCCTCACTGGTCGGACACCATGGTTCTCTAGGGGTCACTGCTGAAGAAGGTGGGCACCTGGTCCCAAGGTGCTCAGAAATGTCAGATTCAGATGTCATCCTTCTGCCAGGATGTGCCTAACTCACATTTCCCATGCCAGCACACCCAACCATGGTCTTAGTCTCCAGAGACCCCACCTGGCTGCCACTCAGCTAAGTCCTTGAGAAACCAACCAGGGATCCAAGTGACTCAAAAAGAGAAGGGGGGAATTATCACCAATGCCCAAGTGCTCTGGGAACACGTCGCACCACTATCCCATATAGAGAAAGACATGAAAACAAACACAATCCACTGCTTTTCATAGCCTTAATCCCTGCTGAGCACCGTCCCCGTGATCTTACCCAGTGCATCTGACCTTTCAAAACATTGTCAGCCTACATGGGCTCCATCCACCCCCAACGACAAGGATGAGCACAAGTGTCTGCCAGGCTATTTTGAATGTACTAGCCCTGGTTGTCACCTGCACCCCCAGACTGACCTCCCTTAAGCAGTATGGGGCCCATTTGTGCCACGTATCTTTGGGCAGTGAGTCAGTGAAGACCCAGGAAACTCTCACATCACTGTGATGTCATGTTCTTTATAAATTGGTACATACTGGTAAGCAGGATACATGGAGATCCTTGGGGATTGGGCTAGATGACCTTTAAAGGTTCCTTCCAACCCAAACCACTCTATGACTCTTTAAGATGATAGAGGAGTGTTAAATCTAAATGGAGAGCTATCTTGGGAGGAAATTGTGACTGTCTGTGCTGCAGCTATTTAACACCATTTCTGAATTCAGCAGCCAGCTCCAAAATCAATCCAGCACACGATGGATCAATCTCCAGTTTTCCTTCAGCTAAATAAAAATGCAGCAAAATTCACAGTATGGGGCGAGCCCTGCCAGCAGGGTCTCAGCAGTTACGTAAACTGTGTATTGATCTGTAGTTTAAAGTCTGCTATGTGTTGATGGGAGGTGCTGCTGGGGGGGGCTGAGCAGAAGGAATTCATTATCATCATGTTAGGAACACCCCCCGAAAACAAAGGCTTCTCCTCCAGTTGTGCTCTTGTACCGGGAGTGATTTTGAGCTGCTTCCCGGCATAAAATGCTGATCTGAGACACAGCCACTGGTCTTTCACCATGAAGAGTTAATGGAAAGTCATAGGGCCATGGCCACAGCCTCCTGCAGCAGCTCCCACCTGTCTGGTGGGAACTGAAGCACTTTACAATGTCATTAGGATGCCATGAAAATCAGAAACATCAGGCTGGCCACAAACATATCGGCTTAGTTGGAGTTAGTTAGCAGTCTCCATTCCTGAGTTAGAGCATGTCAGAGTTAACCCACTGTACAAACACTGCACCTTTTTTTTCCAACCTGCTGATGTCAGAGTCCATCATGACCACGCTATCTCTCTGAATTATTAAAGGCACTTTGGTCTGGTGAGATTTCATGCCACAGGTCTGGCTGAGCTCTCAGTAAGCACTGACGTCTTTGAATGCTTCTCTGAATCAAACCTCAACACCCATTTTTATGAATGATCTGCTGCTACAGCCTCACAAAGCCAGCAATTTGCGGAATTTTTCCAGCACAGCCTGATTTGAGCCAAGTTATGAAGAAGGCAAAAAGAGCATCCCTCATGTAAGCAGCATTCCTGCTTCAGCTGAACCTGGGAACACTGAAAAGACTTGAAATTAAAGACCAAAGCAGATGAAGGAAAGCCACCCACATTCCTCAATCTTCAGAAAACAACAAGTTTAATTCTGTTCCTAAGCCACCATTTAAGTCAAGCCTTAATTTACAAACTAGAAGATGTTTGAATTAAAAATCCCTATCAGATGTGGGTCTACATTTCTCATGCAGCTCCCGTCTTCATGGCAGAATCTTCCCCCCTCCCCAGCCTGAACCTCCCTCTGATGTGGCCAGATTATATTAATCTGACCAAGACCTGCATATCAAGCAGCAGCTGGGCTCTAACCTGCCTCAGTTGCGTGCTGGTGTTTCACAAGCACACACAGCACAGTGACACTACAGCAGCAGAAAAAGTCTCTGCCACCCTTGGCTTGGGGACAACCTCGGGTGCAGACCCACTGAGCTGAGCTGCTCTGGGAAGCAGATGTGCACAGCCGGACCCAGGCATCGCCCCCTGCTACCCACTCTGTGGTCTCAGTGAGCACAGCATCTTCAGCGAGGTACCTGTGGTGGAAGTAACCGAGGTCTGGATCTTAAGGCTCACATGAGTACAAATAAGCAGGGACCTGACTCCCACCTGGTCCTGAAAACACAGCCAGAGTCCTTCCTGGGGCTGAATGGGGATGTCCTAGGAGGAGGCACAGCTTTATGAACAGTGATGGCAACAGTGTGTGGGGAAGCCTTTCCTGTTCTTTCTTATTCGAACCTGGAGTTGTTTGGTGTGTGTTTTCATTAAAGTATTTTAGCTGAAGGGGATCCTTTAGAGAGCTGAGATTTGGCCACAGAAGGGCAGGTCTGGCTGTGACAGGGACACCCAGCACCCACCTTACCCTGGCTGCAACCAGGAGCCCTGCCCTGCCGCTGACAGACATCTCTGATATGGTCACAGCACCAATTCATTGCTTTCCATGTTCTTGAGGCCTCTGAAGGCCTCTCTCATCCTGCTGCCTCCAAGGTATGGTCTCACAGTGTCCCCTGGTTCTCCCCTCAACTCCCCCAAGCCATGTTCTCGGTGGACACGGCAGGTCCCACCATTCACTGCAACCTAACTCAACCCTTCCCTGTCTTCCCTCTCTACCAGACCCACACTGCTCCTCAGAGAACCCTTATTCCTCCCCCTTCTGTTTCCTCTGGTGTCTGCCCAGGCTTGCACACGGTCTCCCTGTCCCGAGAAAGATCTCAGGTCAGACCCCAGGAGCCACGTTCCTGCTGCTCATGCACTGCCTTCAGCTGCAGCATCTCTGGGAGCATCCCAAAGGGGACCTGGTGAAGAGCTTCTTGGATTTCATGGCAATCTTTCTGCTGAGTGCAGAGGCAGGGCGCAGCTCTTTTAAGTTCTACAAAGCCTTACCTGGAAGGGCTATCAGTTTCTGAAGCTCCTTTTTCAGCCGGCTGATTTCTTTGCAAAGCTGAATGTCATCCATCCTGCAGAGACACAAATGAAACCACTGAGGGAAATGCTGGGAGAGGAAAGGCGTAAAACGTCCAGAGCAAAACCCAACACGTGCCCTCAGTGCCCACAGTGGGGAGCGCAGATCTACCTGCCTTCCCATGGGAATCGGCAGCCACTTCATCTCAGAGCTGCTTTTGCAGCTAAAAGGGTTGTGTCACCGGCTGTTGGCAAAGCAAAAGTTTTGTCACTCTGATGACAATGATACCTTATTAAAACCTGGCACATGCAATAGCAGCTGTGATTCTTCTCAAAAAAAAAAAAAAATTACATTCCTTAAATAGCAAAATCCAAAAGCAAAGGGAAACTGCCACCACCAAGAAAAGTCTGACACTTTAATACTGGCTTTCTGCAGAAAGAAAAAAGTCAGAAAAATGAAATACGACACAGGGGAAAAGTGTGCAAACTTTGCAGGTACCCGCTGAGGAGCAAGGTCATTTCAACAAGAGAAAAGGTGCCTGCTGAAGCCATGGACAATGAAATCATCTCACGCCAGCAGCAAGGCACCAAGAAGGACAAGCCCGAGGAGGCACCGAGCTTAGCTCAGGTGTCAGCGGCAGGGTGGCACACACCATGCTGGGGCAGTGTGGTGATGCCCGGGGAGGAAGAGGAAGCACCACAGATGCTCAGCCACCCCCAAAGGTGCACCGGTGCAAGTGCAGCTAGTGGGGAAGGCTTAACCCAATTTACTCATTGATTTATGAGTAAAAGAAAAGTATCACAGGCTTGTGCCCTCACTTGGACAAGTCCGAGGAATGATGATGTCTGGTCACAGGGAACTTTAATGCCTCAGTTTGAAGAGGTTTGTGCACTCTCCAACAGTGAGGGAAACCCCAACAGCTGACAGTGCTCATGGCTGAGACCTCTCACTACCGGGAACCAAGCCGCCCTCAAGCATCCCCCCCAGGTAGGTGACACCAGAAGGTGAGAGAAGTCACAACTCCACTAACCAAGTGCTGCCCCTGGTTCGTCGCTGTGTTCCCCACCACTCTCCTGCCAGCAGCCTCTAGCATTAGAGCCCTCCTTGCTTTGTTCAAGGTCCTTTCCTCAAAGTCCTCCTGCCTTCTGCCAGCAGCTCGTACGCAGAGAGAGCAAAGGTCCGAGGGCCACCGAGCCCCATCTGCCTCCCTCTAGTCTCCAGCACTGCATTAGCCTGGGGCTGGCCAAGGCCAGCCACATCTCCAACCAAAGCATGGTGAGACTGACCCATCTGACACTTCTGTTCCTGTCCTGAGCCCTCCCTGAACACCTCTCACATTATGCCTCACTGGGAGGACTGGGAAAAGCCAAAGTTGCATCCTGAGCCCCAGCACTGTCCACCCAGCCAGCAGCTGCTAAAGCAGCTTCTCCTCGGCACTGAGGCACCCAGGAAACAAAGATCCCTACTCAGGGGATTTGGGCCACTGGCTCATTTGAAATCAAGGAATCAGAAACCCTTTTTTTTTTTTTTTTTTTTTTTTTTTTTTTACCTTGACAGAGACTCTGTATGTCCTCCTGAACCCTACCAAGCACCCCAGCATCTTAGCATGAGCTTCCCAAGGTCATCCAAGACGTGAAGGCAGGAGAAATCACTCCTTGGATGCTGTGCAGGGTGCATGGCAAAGCATCCAACCTGGAAGAGCTCAGCTGAGATTTTTAGCAAGCTCCACATCTGTGAGTGATGAGAAACCCTAAAACACGACCCGTGTCTACAGATAATACACAGTCGACTCACGAGCTGGTGCCACCTTGAGCAGATGTGCTTTTGTTATTAAAAGCCCTGCCTGCACCTTCAGTAATCCTGCCGGCCCTTCCACTGAGTCACGCCGTCCACCCGTCTGGGATGAGTCACGCTGGAGCTACTTGAAGCTGCAGCTTTGTCAGCTGTGCCGAGGACACCAGAAATATTAATTAGAGAAAGGAAAACGAACAGACTGATGAAGAGGAACCCCGTGTGATATTGCTGTAGCAGAAGAATATCCCAGGCGGAGGAAGTCTTTCCTCTTGGCTCTGTTATTCCCTTGCTCCATCTGACAGTGTCTTCACTTGTTTGCAGACTGCACTGAGCAGGTCCACCAATGCTAAGGGCTGGCAGCTGTGCGGGGAGAAGAGGGAGGTCTGTCTGTTCTCGTAT
Source organism: Oxyura jamaicensis (assembly GCF_011077185.1). Lineage (NCBI taxonomy): Eukaryota > Metazoa > Chordata > Aves > Anseriformes > Anatidae > Oxyura > Oxyura jamaicensis. Next base: position 2,077,555 of record NC_048910.1, read on the forward strand.
CGCCTGCTCCTCGTGCCTTGGTGGCTGAGCCCTGAGCTTCTGCGAAGAGCATGAGCAGGAGGGCTGCACAGGACACATGGGCAACTGGCTGATCAGCGGTGATAGACTTATTGAAATTAAAATAAAGGGTCAAATGATAACTGAAATATTAAAACTAGAATTGAATTAAATCATTTGAAAACTGATAATAAAATTAATGAATGGGCGGTAATAAAAATTGACATTTCAATAAAACTCGGGAGAGGCTGCAAACGCAAGCACCCAGGAGGCTGCTGCTGAAGCTGGGATTATTTCTGCCACCTGAGATAACGTTGCAGCATCAGCCACGGCCGTGCTGCCCACCTGGCCCTGGGATCAGAGCAGGTCACTCCTGCACAGAGCAGGTGAGGTGTGAAGCTGCACCTCTCGTAGGAAATTCAGACCTTTCTTTTGCCCTATAAAGGGAGAAATACCCGGAGTGCCGTTGTTTTCCACAGCACAGACATCTCAGAAATGTTGGAACGTTGTAGGTTGACATCTCCAGCAAGAAGAAAACGCTGATCCCTATGGACTGACTAGACAAGTCACATCTCTGCTTGGTGACACATCAACAGAGATGTCTGTCTCCCTGTGCCCTACAGTCCAACTGATCCTATTTTTTCCCCCCATTGGGAAAAAAAGCCCCACTGCAGCCCCACATCCTCATCCTGTCTAAACCCGTGGTGCAGAAGCCAGAGCTGGGAGTTCCTTTGTCCCCGCCAGTGACTCCCAGCTGCTCAGACATACAGTTGTGGTGCCTCCAAAAACTTCCCAGTGATGAATTTTGCAGTTGTACTCACCCCAGGACATAGAAAACAAAAAAATGGGATACAGAAAACCAAGAGCTGTGAGTTTTGACAGCACCTGTGAGATTTAGGTACTGGTTGCCATGGAAAGCATTTAAGTACTTCACTTTTTATGACTTCCAAAGATCCTTTTCAGCAATAGATCGGGGACAAAATGTGCTGATCCCTCACAGAGGTCATCACTCCAAATCTGAGCCATGAGACCACAGCCCGGCTCACGGCTACCGCAGGCAGTGGGTTTACATGGGCACTGCCAGGCTCCTGTCATCCCTGTGGTGCAGCAGCCTGTTAAGTGCTGCAGCCCGGTAAATACATAAATACTTTTTTTTTTTTGCAATTACCATTTAAAAATCACAGGTTTGGGGCTGACCTGACAGCATGGGAGCTCAGGACTGGGCTGACTATAGCAAGTTAGTGATATTAAAAAGCATAATCAATTCAGACCATGAATGCTAGTATCATTGCAATTCAAATCATAACTGCTTGGTGAATTTTGATTTGGGTCATTGAGATTTTAATGAGGCCAACAAATAACATCTCACTTCCATGTGCATGGCATGTTCCCTCTTTGCCCACACCAGGACTTTGAGGGTTGCCCTAGGGCAGTGCAGGGAGCTGGGAGCCCCATTTCCATGGGTCTGACTCGGCTTTCTGCAGCCCTGAGCTGACCCAGAGCATGGCCCTCATCATATTCCTGGCTCAGAGGCATCTTGGCCGAGTACCCTGCTTTGCCTCTTGCTGATGGCATGCAGGTCTTGCAAGCTGGAGACCACATGCATGATATGCAGAGCTGTACTGGGAGCACCGCCTGCTTATCTCATGCTGCAGTGAACCTTCCAGCCCCTTGGATCTTTGCTTTTTTTCTCAGCTGCCTCCCAGTCGCCTCTGCCCGTTAAACCAGTCAGGACTGCAGACCCCAGTGGCCCCAGAGGGGCTGTGCAGCTTTGTCGCAGCTTTGCTTCATGAGCTTTTCTCTTGTGGCCATCCCTCTGCGTCAAACTGGCTTTATTTCTGCCTTTTCAGTAAAGCTCTCGACACAGTTTCTCATAAGATCCTACTGGACAAAATGTCCAGCATACAGCTAGACAAAAACATCATCCGATGGGTGAAAAACTGGCTGACAGGCAGGGCTCAAAGCGTTGTGGTAAATGGGCAGCCTGTCACCAGTGGGGTCCCCCAGGGCTCCATTTTAGGACCAGCTCTCTTCAATGTTTTTATAAACAATTTGGATGTTGGACTAGAAGGTGTTTTGAGCAAATTTGCTGATGACACTAAACTTGGAGTTGTTGACTCTGTCGATGGTGGAAAGGCCTTGCAGAGAGATCTGGACAGGTTGGAGAGCTGGGTGGTCACCAACCGCATGAAGTTTAACAAGGCAAGTACCAGGTCCTGCACCTGGGACGGGGCAACCCTGGCTGTACATACAGACTGGGTGACGAGACTGGAGAGCAGCCCTGCAGAGAGGGATCTGGGGGTCGTGGTTGACAGCAAGTTGAATATGAGCCAGCAGTGTGCCCTGGCAGCCAAGAGGGACAACCATATCCTGGGGTGCATCAAGCACGGCACTGCTAGTCGGTTGAGGGAAGGGATTGTCCCACTCTACTCCATGCTGGTGCAGCCTCACCTCGAGTACTGTGTGCAGTTCTGGGCACCGCAGTACAGAAAGGACATGAAACTGCTGGAGAGTGTCCAGAGGAGGGCAATGAAGATGGTGATGGGCCTAGAGGGGAAGACGTATGAGGAGCAGCTGAGGTCACTGGGCCTGTTCAGCCTGGAGAAGAGGAGGCTGAGGGGAAACCTCATCGTGGCCTGCAGCTTCCTCACGAGGAGGAGTGGAGGGGCAGGTGCCGATCTGTTCTCCTTAATCACCAGTGACAGGACCCACGGGAATGGTGTCAAGCTGAGGCCGGGGAGGTTTAGGCTGGACATCAGGAAGAGGTTCTTCACTGAGAGAGGGTGGTCGCACACTGGAACAGGCTCCCCAGGGACGCAGTCACAGCACCAAGCCTGTCAGAGTTCAAGAAGCATTTGGACTGTGCTCTCAGACATGTGGTCTGAATTTCTGGCAGACCTGTGTCTGGCAGTCCTGTGTGGGGCCAGGAGCTGATCCTTGTGGGTCTCTTCCAACTCGGGATATTCTATGATTCTGTGATTCTTTTTGTCAGGGCCACTTTGATCTTGGCACTCTGTGCACCCAAATTCTCCGTGCTGATACTCCAAAAGGGAAGAGCTCAGTGGAGACCATTGTGCCGATAACCTGGAGCGTGGGTTAGTCAGTCCTTCTCCTCCCACACCATAGCAGATCCCGATATATATCCTGAGAAAATGTTCTTCATCACCCTCAGTCACTGCAGCACAGTGACTATTGATTGCCTTAAATATGAAAGGCATCCAGAATTTTACTCCAAAACTGTTTTGACTATAGCCCTGAGCCCTGGAGAAAACCCTTCCCTCCACGCCTGGCTGCAAAGGCTGTGCTGGGAATGAGGGATCGAAGCTGGTTCAGACACATCGGTGCTGGGAGGATGCGTAACACTGCAGCGTGGGGACAGAAAACTGCAGCCACATGGCTCTTCAACAGCCAGAGATCTGCGTGCTGAGGCAAAGTAGTATCTCCAGAGAGCAGCAATGAGCCACCAAACCTCAGGGCCCTTCCCAGTCCCAGCTCAAGAGCTGAACATGAACCTGCTAAGACAGGGTGCTTGTGGTGGAACACGGGCACATTTTAGCTTGGTTAAATGCATGCCATCAACTCTGCTTGCATAGAAATAGGTTGGCTCTCAGCACTCACATGTATCGCAGCTCTGACTCCCTCCTCACCAGGATCTCCCTAATCCTCTCAATTTTGAAGAGCTCCCCTTCGATGTCATCGATGGTGGTGGTGGAGTCAGCCATGGAAACAATTTCATCCTCTGTAAAGGAAAACAGAGCCACATCAGCCAGCAGCTGACATTTAAGGTGCTGAGGAAGATGGGGTTTCCCAGACCCCCTGCAAACACCAGACAGCATCATCAGTAAGCATGTGCAGTTTTAAGCTCTTTTCCAAATTGCTGCTGCAAGAGGAAACAGCCTGACACATTCATGGAAAGAGAACTTCGGGAAACCCACTTGGGGAAAGAGTCAGGAAAAGGGGGTGTCATTGACTCAGGACAAGAGGCAAAAACATCACAGCAAAATGTGAGAAAGACAGGCTCTCATATTTCAGAAGAGCATGGTGGCAAGCTGGGATGAGAGTCCAGCAGGCATCATCCTGCTCTGACCACCAGCTCTACCTCCACTGATGTCCCACTGATTCACACAGTGCCTGCAAGCCTGCACAGCCCGCAGCAGCCCCCAGCCTGTTTTACGGGCTAGATGAGGCCAGCTCCCAGCTCCCTGCCAGTCTGGCTCTCAGCATCATGTCACCAAGCTTGTTATCAGTGACGTGCAGCAGCGCATCCATCACACGCAGGCTAATCTGGCTCTCCTGTGATGTACACACAGGAGATGTGTACAGGATGCAGCACAGGGCGGGGAGGGGGGGCTCAGCAGCTACAGCAAGGCCAGGATATGAGAAAATGTTAACAATCCCATAAAGCAGGGGTGCTTCCTTTGGATCTCCACAGTGCACATCTTTGCTGCGAGACTTTGCCTTTCTGCAGCCCTGTGATTTCGCCCATGCAGGGCAGGAAGAGATCAGTACAAAGGCACAAGGCAAAGCACCCCGCACTCACCAGTCCTCTGCACATCACTAAAAACTGCTGGAGGAATCGTTCCCAGAGTGAGGCATGTTTCCAAAGCTGCTGGTGGAGAAGGTTTAATAGCGGAAATATGAATAGTTTAGGTTAGCATAACTGGTTTGGGGAATGGTTCTCTTCCCTTTCTGGCTTAGAAACTAATGAGGATTACTTGGAGAATGCCTCCCTCTCCAGCAGCCATCCAGGCCACCTTCAGCCAACACCAGCATGCCAAATCCTCGGTCATTCGCCATCCTGAACTCTTGGGATGCTTCTAGGAGACAGTGCCTGCTCAGGACGGACCAAAGGATATGTGGGCTGAATGCGCTGCCTCCCATCAGCTCTTGCCTCTGCTGCAGACAAG